>NW_011499852.1:1215799-1318942 GCF_000495115.2 Populus euphratica
TAAATGATCTCCTGACTTGAATCTTTTACCTTGTCAAGATATAGGTTGTTTGTGAAAATAATAAGAATAATTGCATTATTTTTGTAAAAGAGCTTTTCATTAATGATTTTAGTTAATCTAAATACGTGGTTTAAAGATGTAACCAAGTTTTTGAGATTTAAATTTAAGAATAGATTTTGAGTTTTTTATGTAAATTTGATTATTAATTTTTATTATAATAAATAATTTTTATTATAGTTATTATAAAATCACAGCGACTCATCCAAAAGTCTGAAGATATGCTCTTTTATATCCAAAATGTATTTAATGTTTTTAAAAAACAGCTAACATGGTTGTTTTAGTTAAATGATCTCCTGACTTGAATCTTTTACCTTGTCAAGATGTAGGTTGGTTGTGAAAATAATAAGAATAATTGCATTATTTTTATAAAAGAGCTTTTCATTAGTGATTTTAGTTAATCTAAATATGTGGTTTAAAGATGTAACCAAGTTCTTGAGATTTAAATTTAAAAATAGATTTTGAGTTCTTTATGTAAATTTGATTATTAATTTTTATTATAATAAATAATTTTTATTATAGTTATTATAAAATCACAGCGACTCATCCAAAAGTCTGAAGATATGCTCTTTTATATCCAAAATGTATTTAATGTTTTTAAAAAATGGCTAATTATTAAGAATTTATTTGGGAGTGTAGTTATGATTATTTTTTAAAATATTTTTTATATTAAAATGCATCAAAATAATTTTTTTATTTTTTAAAATTAACACATAAAAATCATTCAAAACATATAAAAAAATTTAAATTTTTTGAGAATGCGATTTGCACCATGTTCTCAAACGTTTTCTAAAAAATGATGGTTTTGATATTTTTGTAGTTTTTATTTTTTAAAATGATTTAAAAAATAATTTGAAAAATAATTATTTTGATGATATTAAAATATTATTTTTTATTTTTAGCATCAAAACAATCTATATATATATATATATAAAATTTTAAATAATTTATTTAAATTTTATTATATAATAAAAAGAAGTTAAATAACGTGGGGGATTTGTACGGGTAAATCACCCTTTCTATCAAAGCCTGTGACGCATCTTACTGAAATTCATCCAAACAGTGTTTGCACATGCGAGGGTCAAACTTGAACCCAAATCCAATTGTAATCATGAATTTGTAAGAAATCCAAAATCAGAAGGACAAAATTATAATTTTCGAAATCACAGTCTAATGTTAATGAATAGTGGAACCACAGGGACCTTCGATGACCAAAAACCATTATAAAACTGAACAGCTCTAGTCTTATCGCTCTTCGTCTAATTCGCGCTGCGCTCCTCCGTCTTGAAAAAACCGAGCTTCACTCTCTTGTCCCTCACTCCACAAATCACCTTCTCAATCTCTCTTTCTCTTTTTATAGTTTACTATATGTTTTTTGTTTTCTTTTAGTTTCTGTCTGAACAATAGTAATACCTCCAAGTGCTTGTATCCAAATTAATCTTTGTACAAATTAGGGTTAGGGTTTTTATTTTCTTTAGTTCGATTGTTGTATTGTTTTAGATTTGATGATGGTTAACGTGTAACGAAAAGATTTATTTAAGGGTAGGAACTGGGCTTAGGGTTTCGATTTTATTTTTGCACGGTAATGGAAATGGAGAGTACGCGTAGATCCTTCGATAGATCAAGAGAACCAGGCTTAAAGAAACCTCGATTAGCTGAAGAGCAAGCAAACCATAAGGGCCGCCCGTTCACGCAGAGACCGGCAGCTGCACCTTCTGCAAGATATAGGCCTGGAGTTGATAGAGATTTAGACAGTAATGATTCGAATCGCAGCAGTGCATACCAGCCACAGCCAGTGCCACAGCCACAGCAATACCAGGAGCTAGTGAGTCAGTATAAGACTGCTTTGGCGGAGCTGACTTTCAATTCAAAGCCAATAATCACTAACTTGACTATAATTGCGGGTGAGAATCTCCACGCCGCCAAAGCTGTTGCTGCGACAATCTGTGCCAATATTCTTGAGGTGAAACATCAGTTTTGACTCTAGTAAATTTTGGTTATGGCCCCATTTGTTGTTTTGAATTAAATTGTATGAGAAAGCATTGGGCAGTTCCAAAGAAATGGCGGTAGTAGTAGTATTACTGGCTGAGTGTAATTACAGATTAATGAAAACTCTTCTGATCAAGCACAACTTACAATTCTCGAAGCTCTTTTTTTTTTTTTAAGCCTTTGTTTCACTGTGGGTTTATAAGAATTATGGGGAGCCATAGTATGGCATGTGTGCAAACCATCATCAAAACTAACCATAAATTCAATCGTTGATGTTGCTGTATCTCCTGTGAATTCTACTGTCACTCCCAGTTTTATGATTTTCCTATTACTTAAATTATTGGAGTGGATATTCTGTAGTTAATGAAGGTTGTTTTATGTTTTTGAGAAGCCAGCGTCATTGAGAATATGGATGGAAAAATTGTATCTGAATCCCAACTGGATAAATTTCTCACGTCTTGTGGATGAAATGTATCGATGTATAGTTTTCTGAGAGTTTTTGTCAGGATATGTTGTCCGCCTCTTGAAAGAAATTAACAAATATAAGTTAGCTATCCAGGCACATTTAATGTTGCCACTCTTTTGTAGAGGTGTTTCTGTTGTATGCATGATTGTTTGTGGATGCTTTAGTTGTAAATTCATCCAAAATAAAAGGAAGGAAAAGCAAGGAGCGCGCCTTTCTTTGCCATAGTTCTCTTGAGGCCAGCAGGACTTAAAAAATCAATGTCTGAGAACACAAGGCAATTTGTTCCTGATGTATGGAAGTTATTATGGTGGAGCCTGAGATATTCTGAGGTTTGCAATAACTTAACTACAAGTGCAGCAAGATATACAAGAGAGCTGGGATTGGATCTAAAAGAAAAGGCAAAGGGAGAAGGATTCTTCAATTTGGCTTTGTAAATCAGTTTGGAGTTGGGTGCTGTATGATGCATATTTTAATGCTATAATGAAAATTTATAGGTTCATTTTGACTATCGTGGTTGTCCTTGGACATCAAACATGAATGCCATTTTTTTAATTGTATAATTCTTTGTTTTCTTCTTTTTTCAATTTTGTTTGAGACTTTTCTGTTGCGCGGTAGTCTTCAAAATATTTGCAGATAAAAATAGCTCTATGGACATCATAGTGAGATAGTATGCGCATTGACAGTTTTGAGACATTGCTAATATTCTGAGCAGCTTATGAGTCTGAATGTTAATTTCTTTCTTCTGTTTCTTGCTTCTTGGCTTCCATTTATGCTATTCAGTTATTTGTTTCAAAGAATATTGCCCCTGGTGTATTGAATCTCATTACAAAATTAACGTGCAGGTTCCCAGTGAGCAAAAGCTTCCATCTCTTTATCTTTTAGACAGCATTGTGAAGAATATTGGGAGGGATTACATAAAATACTTTGCTGCCAGACTGCCTGAGGTGAGATGTTTGTTCTGCATGTAGACTCTCATCACTCGATGTGGCATTTTTGTAAACAATACACGTGTAAAATATGGTGTTTTATTTAAAGAAATTAGTTTAAGAATTTTGTCATAGAATTTCTATAATGGTCTTTGCTACTCTGAATTGTTTGGATGTAATTATTGTCTTGTGTTTTATTTGTTTCATTTGGCCTACAAGTAGTGCATGCTTCCTTTAACAGATAGTGTACTTGATCACCTATTCACCATTGCTATGTTTGTAGGGGGTTACAAGCTGCTTTCTCCATTTATTATTTGGTAGTTATCAATTATTTTTGCGTCTTTTAGGTATTCTGTAAGGCATATAGGCAGGTTGATTCCTCTGTACATTCAAGTATGCGGCATCTTTTTGGAACTTGGAAAGGAGTTTTCCCTCCTCAGCCACTTCAGATGATTGAGAAGGAACTTGGCCTTGCTCCTGCAGTGAATGGTTCATCTGCAGGTGCTGCAGCGTCCAGGTCTGAGTCTCAATCTCAACGGCCACCAAATAGCATCCATGTCAATCCCAAGTACTTGGAAAGGCAGCGCATTCAGCAGTCTAGTAGGGTACGTGGAATTTCCTAATCAATTTTGGCATTGCTTGACTTTATTCAAAAGTTTCAATGGCTAGAGCAAACTTTTTTGCACCACCTTTATTTTCTAGTCTTCAGTTTGAGATGTTCTTGTCTTGCTGAATGCGGAGTTTAGACTGCTTCTGTTTCTGTGTCCATGCATTAATTGTTGTCCATAAAGTTACAGTCAGTGATGGATATTTTTTTGTCGGGGTAGAGTAAATTCCTACAATAAGGATAGCTCTCTAGTTGCATCATAGAGAGGACTGAAATAGGATTTATATATGGAAATATCTATTCTTCTTTTCTATCTTCTGAGTATTACATGGGGTTTAAAAATGCTAGGCATGCCTTTGCCTGGGGATTGATATCTGATACAATATTTCCAGTAAGTGATGCCAACTAATGTGGAAATCAGGTGTTTGGGCAGTGTAGGTGAAAGTGTTTGAAGTTTACTGATCCAAGAATGGATTCAGAGAGGAGAGTAGAGGTGGAGGTGAAATTAAGCCAGAGACAAGAAGTCAATATTATTTCCACTCATGACCATTTACAGTCAGAGGTCTTATCTTTATGATATTGGTTCATTACCTTGGCACTCACAGTTCCTACTAATTAACTACCAATTTGTATTGTAACAATCCCACACTTCCCAGCGGGATATTCTCCCTAATGTACTAAGATAAAGAAGCAGATTGATTTTTGCAATCAGTTGAACAAATTCCCATATATTTACTACAGATAAACAAGCAAATAGAAGTGTGGTGAACTATAGATACGTTGAATGTTGTGCATGTGATAAATTATGGGGCAGAAATTCTAATGTTGAGTTGACTGACAGATTAGTCGATTCCTTTTCTAGTGAAGTGTTACCTTCCCACTGAATATATCTCTTTCTTTGTCTGGTTTCATATGATAAAGGCAAAAGGAGTGTCTAATGTCCTGACTGTTCCAGTAGCCAACTCAATTGAGGATGTGGAGGGCCCAGACAGAGCTGTCGGTATTGATACTCGACGCCCATGGGTGGATCCTCCTGTTAAAACACATGTATGTAAAATAATATAGCCCGTTATATTTAACATGAAATTGTGCTAATTTAGTTAGTTTGCAGACTCTTCAACGCTCACATAGAGAAGCAATAAGTGAGCCTGTTCATGAGAAGAAAAAGGTTGGTGCCATATATGGGGACTTTGAATATGGTCCTGATGTTTCAAGGAAGTCTGGCTTGGGAATTGGAAGAGCAAGTGGAAGGGTTGCTGAGCAAGGGCAAGGGCAGGAGAACCCATGGTATGGAACTAGCAGCAATGCGGCAGAGCTAATATCTGGGCAAAGAAACGGTTTTAATATGAAGCATGGATTTCCAAATTACCCAGCATCCAAGTCTTCTATGGTCGATTTACATCTACAGCCAACACAGAGAATTGGAAGAAGTGAGACTGGGATATCTGCTAACTGGAAAAACTCTGAGGAAGAGGAGTACATTTGGGACGTGCACTCTAGATTATCAGATCACAATGCAGCCGGTCTTTCCAATAACTCAAGGAAAGATCAGTGGATTCCTGATGATTCGGAAAAAATGGTAAGACAGAACAGATAAGATTCTTAAACTAAGTATTGATACTTCCTGTTTGAGAAATCTATTGCCTGAATGAAAGTAGTAAATAAAAGAAATGTAAAAAAATTGCATTGGATGTTTAAAATGCAAACCATCATTTTAAAAGTTGCTATTTGAAATGCTATTGGGCCAAGATGTAATAATATAAGGTATTCTGGTATGTATATGTTCAATTCATTTTTGATTGACCATGAAGATTTTTAGAAATGGTAGTTTAGATGATTTTGGTCTCAGCAGTTTGTGAGGAGGGGCTGATCCAAATCCTTTTCTCCCACTTTGTTTTAATGTTCAGGATCTTGAAAGATTTGATGGAGAAACTTCTTCAGACTCGTTGTCTACCGAGCGGAAAGAGCATGCCACCATTGGGCTCCGTTCATCCTCACCATGGAAATTGCCAGAGTCCCACTCAACAGATGGATTGATCAATTCTGGCACTTCTACTACTAACACAGGTCACTTAGAGGGCTATTCAGCCACTATTGGTGGTGTGGCTACAAGTTCAAGGTCTTCATTGGGCAGGATGGCTGTTCGACCAGTCTTGGGTTCATCTCATATTGGAAAGGCAGGCTTAGCATCTTCCAAAAACACATCATTGTTGTCCACTGAAACCTTAGGGCAACAAAAGTTTCAGTCCCAAGGTGCTGCATCACCATCTGGACAGTCACCCATACACCAACGACCATCCTCACCCACATTTCAAGCATGCTATCCACAATTGCAGAATTCAGGAGAGCAAGACTACCATCAATCCCAGTCAATGACCCAGCCTGATTTTAGGGCTCAATTTTCAGGAAATTTGCTGCCTTCGAATGTTCAGCTTGGTAACTTGCCAAAATTGCAGTCTGAAGAATTACAGGCTCCTTCATTACCCTCTTTTCAACTAAGCCACCAGCATCATCTTTCACAGCCACGACAATCAGATTCCAAAGAGTCTGAAGCTTTTGGTCAGATCCAGAGGCCACACCTGCCCCCAGTCTCCAATTTTGGAACTTCATCAACTTCTGTAAGTTCTGCAGCAGACCATTTAAATCCATTTACTGCAGGAACTTCAGGACAATCTAGTACAAGTAGTTTGCTGGCTGCTGTTATGAAGACTGGAATTCTTTCCAAAATAAATTCTGGTATTGTACCTGACCAAAACTTTCAGGATATTGGGAAAATGCCATCACAGTCAATTATTCAGCCTCCTCTTCCAAGTGGGCCTCCCCCTCAGTTTTTGTTTTCAGGAGCCAGGATTGAATCTGCATCTTCAGCTGCTGCTCAGTCACAAGATAAGTTGCCAACAGTGTTGAATATTTCTCAGAGGAAAGAAGAGCGGCCACCACCTCCACTTGGTTCTCCACCTTCATCAGAACAAACTACTGATGCTGTTAATAAAGCCCCAAATCCAATTTCAAACCTTTTGAGCTCATTAGTTGCGAAGGGTTTGATATCTACATCAAAGTCGGAGACATCATCTCCTTCGGCAATGCAGGTACCTAGTCAACTACAAAAGAAGAACCCAAGCATCGCTTCCCCTAGCTCTGAACCAATTTCCTCTGCCACTCTGCATTCATCCACAGTAGGTGAAGCATCTATCCCAGAACCTGATACCAAATGTTCTGTTGCACTGTCGCAAACCACCAAAGTGGAAATAGATGATCTCATAGGATTGGAGTTTAAGCCAGAAGTAATCCGAGAACTGCATCCACCTGTGATCAGTTCACTCTTTGAGGACCTTCCTCATCGATGCAGCTTATGTGGCCTTCAACTTAAACTTAAAGAACGTCTTCATAGACACCTGGAGTGGCATAACCAGAGGAAGCCAGAATCGGATGGTATAAATGGGGCAACTAGGGGATGGTATGCTGATTTAGGGGACTGGCTTACTGAAAAGGAAGGACTTCCATTGGGAGTTGAGTCTTCTAGCCCAATGGATGGTTTTGAAGAGACAATGGAATGTGATGATAAAATGGTTCTTGCTCATGAAGATCATTGTGTTTGTGTTTTGTGTGGTAAGCTTTTTGAAGATTATTATTGTGAAGAAAGGAATAAATGGATGTTCAAAGGAGCAGTTTGTATGACGTTACCATCCGGAGATGGTCTGATAGGAACCACAAAGGAGAGTGCTAAAGGTCCCATTGTGCATGTGAATTGTATATCTGAAAGTTCACTTTGTGACTTGGGACTAGCAACCAGCATTAAAATGGTAAAGGAGCTTAAATTTCTTGAGGTGATACTTGATCTTAGGATGTTTGACCCTTAAGATGTTCTACATCTCTTAAAGGATTGGACCCATTATTTGTCCCTTATCTAGGGGAAATGTATGGGCTTATTTCTGATCTTGTTTGATTATATCGCCCTTACAATTTGACTGTTGACTTGGGTTATTAGTGTAGTTGGTGGAATACTGTCTAGTGATGTCCTGATAGTGGGTACTAGTTGTGTTCTAATGGTGGGATCCAATCCTTTCTTTTATAATTGAGCACACATCTAGATTGGGTTCAAATGTTTCTCAGGTGCTGCAGCCATTTGAATTTATTTATTTTCCAACTATACTTATCATCAATTATAACAGTGGCCGTGCTTGCTGCTTCTCATGTAGCAGTTCCTGTACCCATCACTATCCTTTTTTTGCTGATTCACTGTTGTTACTGTACTTTTCTCGATGCATTAGAATACTTGTGTGACTGAGATTAGTATAAGATAGATGGCTTGCCAGTTGAAAATATTAAGCACTTTGAGTGTTCCCTCTTTTGCTGATGTTTGTGAGGACCATTTTGTCACAACCTAACCCATCTGCATACTTCTAACACATTATAATTAGGCGGATTACTACTAATAATTAAACTTAGATAATAGCGCTGTCCATAATATACATCTGTTATGACCACTGAGTACTGAACTCATGTATTTTCTTATTTTTCTGATGTGGTCATCATTTGTCATTTTCTGCTGATTCATTGATGGAACCATAATTTTTTTGCAGGAAAAGGATGTGTATGCCTCAACCTGAATCGGAACACCCTGCAGATTGCTCCTTTATAGAGCATTTAAGAAGTCCAGGTTTACAATACATCAGTTTTGTGATTGGGCATGTCATTCTAATTTTGTTTCGCACCAAAATGGTGCTGAGAGTTGTCTTGTACCCTTTGTGCTTCTGTATTTTTTTCTTAGTGTTAATTTATAGTCCAATAGAAATACCTAAATCAGTATTCTTCGCCAATTTGGTTTGTGTGTTCTTTATATGTTTTCTTTTTTGAAATTGCCGAGGCTGGTATGAACTTCCACAACCATCAAATGTCCGTAACGCAATCGCTAGTAACTGTGATCAATCCCCATTCAGCTTTGCATTTATCAGTCATTGTATCAGTAGATTGGAAATAATGAAGTAGCTTGTAACTCTTGTATCTTTTCATTTCTTGTCAGAAATGTTTGGTGTTGCTATGTTAGTAGTGCTGATCACATGGACATTGTTTGGTAGATTATGATGCATTGCCTGTTCTATTCTTCCAGCTTTTTTGTGTCATCGCCATCCATGCATTGCTTTTCATTTTTGTAATGGCTTTTGATTTCCACAAATTGGCTGTTCGTCACCCTTGCACCTCAATTCTTTCGCCTTGAAGAGTTTGTTGATTTTTGTTATTTCCTTGGATACTGGTCATGTTCTCGGATTGATTTGGCCAATGATATGTTCCAGTTAAATCCAGTTCTTGTTTGATCTGAATTTATGTGTGATTTGCGCTGTAAACACGGACGATTTTATCTACGTTTGATATTAAGGTGAGCTCTTATGACTTGCAATGCAGTTATTTGCTTAGTGTCAGACATGTCATCACAGATTCATGCAGATTTTGTAATTCGTGAGATTCAATCTTACGCGGTAGCTGATACACAATTCATGGATCTTTGGGCGCTGTAGCATTAATCGTGGGATCCCATATTTTTTCTTAAGAAAGAAATTATGATGATGCAATACATGAGATTTACTTTAGAAGACCGTGAAAAATAAATAAATAAACGATTTCGTTTCAATTAGCTTTTCTGCCAGTCGAGTCCAAAAAACCGTGTCAAAGTTCATGATTTGTGACATTTTTTTTAGGCTCCACGTGGCTCTTCAAGGCATTAGTGTTGTCTGATCACAAATTCAGCTGCTTGTTTTGTAGCTTGAAGTGGATTTCTTACCCTTGGACAAATGCCTCCCAAGAGGTAAGAGAGCCCGAGTCCATTTGGCCTGCTTTCCTGCTGCTTCGCATAACATTATTTCCACTATTTTTGCTCCTTCAAATGTCTACATCAAATCACTATTTTGAAAAGAAGCCTCCAGACCCTATTCAATGTGTGATGAAGGCAAAGAAGGCCTCAAATGAATATGTCTCCCTTTTCCGATCGGTCAACAGAGCAGGTTTTAGCTTATGGTAAACCCTACGTCTTGGTCCCCTCGGCTTTCCTGCAGGAATGGGAGGGATGCCCTTCTTCATAGCCATTGTGAATTAGCAAATTCAGCATCCAATTTGCAAGCTGAGGCAATGGCCTCTAGGGCAGCGGTCAGATGGATAACAAATAGAGGTTTAAGTGATATTCGGCTGGAATGTGTTTGTGGAGGCCATTACTTGTGGAGAGAAGCACAGGTTCCTTGGGAAATACCTGTTATCGTTGAAGAGATAAAGCTCCTTGTAGAAACTGTAAATTGTTGTAGTTTTTGTCATGCACCTAGAGCAACAAATGCAGCTGCATGTTGGGTTGCAAGTAAATAATTGTACTTCTCTTTTGAGCAATGCAGCCATGAACTCTATTTTGTACTAAAATTCAGTTTACAGTTAGTTAAATCATATTCAGATTCTGAAGTTATTGCAGATTCTGTAACTGAAGATTTTGTTGAATCTTCTGCAGATTCTGGAGTTTCTGCGGATTATGTAACTGAAGACTGCACAAGGAAAGAAGGCTGAAATCTTGGGATCCAATCTTTACTAAAATCTGTCACCATTATACTGCTGTAATCTACTGCTATTATATTGTTGTAACTAATATTGTTCTCCTGTACAATATATATATGTGTGTGTGTGTGTGTGTGTGTGTGTTTCTGTAATCTTAGAAAGAAATAAGAGACAATCTTCATTCTGTTTAAGCTTCTATTATTAAGCTTCAATCAACGTTCCCCAAAAAAAAAAAATTAACAACAGAAAGTGCTCAAATTGTGGAAAACGAGCAGCTCCAATCTGATTATGATGAAGATTATCGTGATAATTTGGTGTCTACCTCCAAATGATTAGGAAGACAGTGGAGGAAGAGAAGCTGCTCATGATATTTGAATGAACGCTACGTATAATATCCTCTTCTTTTGCTTGATATGTAGGGAACCATGATTGATTAATGCTTGAGCTTATGAGAGCTCAGTTATGTGGTTGGTGTTTGAATCCAAGACATAGGCTTTGTTCCTCCGTATAGAACTCCATGATCTGCTGGTTGATTAAAAAAACTGTAGACGAGTCTGGATCTAGATGGGTTCTGCTGGGTTTCATTTTATCAAATTAAGGGGATGGATTCAGTATGGTTCCTTTACAAGAGCAGGTCTTTCAACATTCTTATTGTGCTCTTTCGCGGGTGGCCCTGAACAGAACTCGACCGCCATGCCGTGGTCCCGCCATGCCTCGGTCCCACCATGCTGCTTCTGTGCTGTGCTGTGGGAATTGCCCTACTAGCTAGACGGTGGCTTGACTGCATTAGACTCCTCTTGTGCTCTTTTCTAAGGTAAAACGCCTACACTGTGAGGTGGTCTTTTTTTCACAAAAAAAGAAAAAAAACAACAATGTTTAAATTATGCAAACATAATTTTAAAAAAACCAAAAGAAATTGATGATTCGAGTTATAATATTAGCTGAGATTAATACGCTAGTTTTATTTTAATTAGATAACAAAAAAACAATAATAGTGATTGGAGATTTTAAAAAAACATGATACCTTTTAAAAAAAATGAGAGTACAAAATTGGATAAAAAAATTAGATTAAGTCAATATACACTAAAGAACATAAAAGAAAAGAAAGTTAACTATATAAAATAATCTAAAATAAAAAATAGTGATTAAAATAATATAGGTGACAATCAAAATAAAAAATAAATTATAGGACAACTAATGTTTTTTGATTGGAGGGTTAAATTGAAAAGAAAATAACTCAAACAAAAAAAAATAATATACCATGAACTTGAATTGAAAAGTGAGATTAAAAACCAATAAAATTTTTATAAAATAATTAAAGAAAAAAAGAAATCCAAAGAATAAGTAGCATATAAAAAAAAGGAATACATGAAAAAAAATGAAATTGGAGGACTAAAAATATAACACTTATACAAAAGGGCAAAGGACAAAAAAAAATTAAAGAAAAGAGAACATAAATTTTTGTTTGGATGGTTAAATTGAAAAAAAAAATAACTCCAATAAAAAAAAAATATAAATTAAGGATCAAAATAAAATAGTAACACAAAATAAACTTTTATAAAAGGATCAAGTAAAAAAATTAGACATCAAAAGAATAGAAACCAAAATAAAAGCATATACATTACAAATTAAAATTGAAAAATTAAATTAAAAAAAAATAAAACTTTTATTAAAATGTTAAGAATAAAAAAAAAATCAAAAGAAGAACAACCAGAGCACGCATACTAGAAATAAAGAAGATAATTTTTGGAGGAGGAGAAAAAAAGAAAGAAGATTCGCCAATAATAAAATGACATGTGTCATTAATTTTTTAAAATTTAATATTATATTATTCTAGTAAAATAAAATAATGTCCTTTATAAAACAAAAAAAAAACAACTTGAAAAGATATAAATATTCTAAGACCAAAAACTTTGATTTTATTGATTTAAAGAACATCTTATTAATCTAACTGTAATCTGAAATATAAAAAATTCATAATACCTGAACTATTTTTTTTTTAATTTTCAATAATAATTTAGTATTTTCAGTATTCATGTACGACAAAAAAGAACCCTTAAAGCCCTCGTAAGCGAGACCACTTGTTCTTTAAACAAGAAACAAGAAACAAAATAGTTATACCAACAAGCTTGTAGCTCAGTGGCGTAAGGCACTGCTCACCTTCTTTCGAACTTCGATTCGAGTCCCAGTGGCAGTGGGGCTGGCGAGTGGTTTCCTTCCTATGTCTGCTGGCTCCTCTCTGTGTAGTCCGTCTGTCACCCCCGCGGTGCCTTACCTGTTCACTGGGCTTGTAGGATATTCAGTGGACCGTGGGATTAGTCATGGTGTGCGTAAGCTGACCTGAACACCCACGTTAATAAAAAAAAAAACAGAAAAACAAAAACAAAATAGTTATTTCACTGTTGTATTCCACAACGAAACGTGTCATCTGCTATTCCCAACGACACCCCCCCCTCATAATAATTTAGTATTTTCAGTATTCATGGACGACAAAAAAGAACCCTCAAAGCCCTCGTAAGCGAGACCACTTGTTATTTAAACAAGAAACAAAAACAACATAGTTATTTCACTGTTGTATTCCACAACGAAACGTGTCATCTGCTATTCCCAACGACACCCCCCCCCCTGGTTTTAGTATATTTGTAATAAATACGTCGTTGTAGGTTAATGGTATTTTAATTACTTGTACGTTTTCTTTTTATATAAGAATAACTACTAGAGCGCTGACCATGGTGGTGGGATGTGACTTGGTCAAGGTCCAATCCCATTGGTCAACGGTAAGAATTAAGATACTGTACTTCCTAGCATAATTGGGACTTCGGTGAAGTTGTACGGAGCTGGTTTGATCAAGAGCTCCTTCGGTTCATTTTCGAAAACCCACCATGCAAGAGCATCATTTGGTTTTTTCTTAGAGAGTGCATGCGGAGCTTGGACCTCTCTCAGGTCTACTTGTGTGGAAATCACCGCCGCTTCTGTTGGTTCCGGTTCTCTTGAATGTAGAGATGGGATTTCCTGGGTAGCGACAGCTGCTCCTCCGGTTGTTAGCCCTCCTAAGACCGACAGCAGCTCCTCCGGTTGTCAGCCTTCCTCAGACCATACTAATTAATAATGGTTCCGTAGTAAGATATTAAGGACAAGAAGCACAAGGAAAAAAAAATAAAATGATATACTTGTGTTTGGTAGTGATGTGTTCTGTGGATGATTGACTTTTTATCTTCTCTAGTTATAATAGGTAAGATAAAATAAAATATAAATATTTTATTTTATTTTTAATAAAAATTATTGTAAAACTTACCTGTTTGAAAAATAATTTATTATTATTAATTTTTTATTTAATTTATATTTAATTTTGAGATTAATAATTTTATAGTAATTCTAGTTGCAAATCCAGGATTGACCTAGCGGGTCGGTTAAAATCCAACCAATTTGTAGTTTGAACTAATTAGAATTTAAGAAGAAATAGATGAGAGGTTGACCCTATGTAATCCAGTAAAAAACTCAGGTCAACTTACAACACGATCAACCTAGGATTAAAAAATTATTGATTTTTTTTTAATTTGTTTTCTCGAAACAAAGTTGTTTTCATTTAAAAAATGGATCAACCTAAGTTGACCTTTCAAACCTATAACTTAGACCTTGCTCTATATCAACTTCCGAGGTAGATTTTAAAACTATAATAATAATATTTATTTTTATTCATACATTAATTTAGATCAACTTCCATCCTATAACTCCAATCTTGCCTCTAATTGATCATCTAGTCGAGTTTAAAAATCATAACAATAATCAATTTTATTTTTATATTGACTCGGTTAGCTTAATTTAACCTTTCTAACCCATGACTTTGATCTTTTTTTAAGTTAACTTTGAGTCGGGATTTAAACTAAGTTAACTGTTTTCTTATAAATATTTTATTTTATTTTTAATAAATATTATTGTCAAACTTACCTAAAAAATAATTTATTATTATTAATTTTTTATTTAATTTATATTTAATTTTGAGATTAATAATTTTATAGTAATTCTAGTTGCAAATCCAGGATTGACCTAGCGGGTCGGTTAAAATCCAACCAATTTGTAGTTTGAACTAATTAGAATTTAAGAAGAAATAGATGAGAGGTTGACTCGATGTAATCCAGTAAAAAACTCAGGTCAACTTGCAACATGATCAACCTAGGATTAAAAAACTATTGATTTTTTTTTTAATTTGTTTTCTCGAAACAAGGTTGTTTTCATTTAAAAAATGGATCAACTTAAGTTAACTTTTCAAACCCATAACTTAGACCTTGCTCTATGTCAACTTCCGAGATAGATTTTAAAACTATAATAATAATATTTATTTTTATTCATACATTAATTTAGATCAACTTCCATCCTATAACTCCAATCTTGCCTCTAATTGATCATCTAGTCGAGTTTAAAAATCATAACAATAATCAATTTTATTTTTATATTGACTCGGTTAGCTTAATTTAACCTTTCTAACCCATGACTTTGATCTTTTTTTAAGTTAACTTTGAGTCGGGATTTAAACTAAGTTAACTGTTTTCTAGAAAAACAGAGTTAAAAAAAAAACTAGAACTTCATGTTTAAAAATATTTTTCCATCTAATTTTTTTTTAAATAGTAATATTTCAAATGTATACTAAGAAAAAAACACCTTTTATAGGTTCTTCAAAGCTTTTCTTTACAAGTTTTTCTTTGAAAAAAAACGTATAATATTTTTCTTCTATAGACAAATATATTTTAACAATGTTAAGTATAAAATTAAGTATATCTACATTATCCAAAAAATCGGAAGAAACACTTTGTTTGCAAGGAGCCAAGATTCGAATTGAAAAATCTTAGAGAAAGAGGACCAAAGGGAAACATTTAAATTCCGTGGGGGCCATGGCCTTGGATCCAACTCTGGTCTTTGGAATTTCAGAGCATCGCTTTGGAAACTACATTTCTTTAGCCACCCCACCGTTTGTTCTAAATAGTTAACCGATGCAATAAGGCCTCCATGCATAGTTATTAAACTATGCTCCGTTATGGGTGCGGATTCGAAGTGTCGGTAATGCTCTTCTGAGTAATTAATCCACGTAAATTCATTAATCCGATCGAAGCCTTATTTAATTAAGAAAAAAATTATGACAAAGTTGTTCGAACTTTTTTCTTATTGTTTTAAGCAATGTATTTTTAACATAAAAAAGAAAGTTAGATAATTGCAATTTTTTTAATAATGTTATTTAACACTATTCAATAAAGTAATATTAAATCATTCAATTCCTTATAAAATAAAATAAATTATAATTTTAATATGACTTAATTGATTTGACATATTTAAAGATAACTTGAACAATTAGTAAAAAGATTATTTAACCTTAAAAAATTTAATATGATACATTTTTTTAAAAAAATATTAAAATAGTAATATTTTAGATTGATCTGATTAATCTCGAGTAGCTTACTAAATTTATAATCTAAATTATAGAATGATTAATAAACTAATTTAGTTGAATGATTTTTTTTTTCTTCTCTTCTCGGTTGGACCCTCTTTAAGTTTGTGTGACATGAAATTTAAAATTAAATTGATGAATTATTAGATAATTGGAGATAAAATTAAATAAAAATGACAAAAAAAAGTTTGATGTGTGTGATATACACATCAACTTGCAAGGAAAGTTGTCACATTAAGGAGATGCGCACAGTTTTCTTTAGCTTTGATGGTATTCTTTTTTAATGTTGCTGGAATTATCTTGACAAAGACTTCTTTCTACAGCGAAGCATGGTGGCAATGCAACTCCAATATATCTTCGGTGATCTATTTTTTATTTTTTTCTCTTAGCTCCTCATTTCTCGCACCTCCTTTTTTATATTCATCCATTTAGGAACCAAAAAAAGGCTGCATTTTTTTTTTCTAATTTTCAATTGCAGCTCTTTTATTTTTAATCTTTTAAAAAATAAAAAAATCTAAATAATTTTTCACAAAACTTAGCACTAACCCAATGACAAGATTTTTTTGGAGTCCATGAGAACCCACATCAAGCCCATTAAAACATATTGTTAAAACCAATTTTTAGATTGATCTGATTAATCTCGAGTAGCCTTCTAAATTTATAATTTAAGTCAGAGAATGACTAATAAACTAATTTAGTTGGATTATTTTTTTTTTCTTTACTTCTCGGTTGGACCCTCTTTAAGTTTGCGTGAAATGAAATTTAAAACTAAATTGATGAATTATTAGATAATTGGAGATAAAATTAAACAAAAATGATAAAAAAAAGTTTGATGTGTGTGATATACACGTCAACTTGCAAGGAAAGTTGTCACATTAAGGAGATGCGCACAGTTTTCTTTAGCTTTGATGGTATTCTTTTTTAATGTTGCTGGAATTATCTTGACAAAGACTTCTTTCTACAGCGAAGCATGGTGGCAATGCAACTCCAATATATCTTCGGTGATCTATTTTTTATTTTTTTCTCTTAGCTCCTCATTTCTCGCACCTCCTTTTTTATATTCATCCATTTAGGAACCAAAAAAAGGCTGCATTTTTTTTCTTCTAATTTTCAATTGCAGCTCTTTTATTTTTAATCTTTTAAAAAATAAAAAAATCTAAATAATTTTTCACAAAACTTAGCACTAACCCAATGACAAGATTTTTTTGGAGTCCATGAGAACCCACATCAAGCCCATTAAAACATATTGTTAAAACCAATTTCAAATAAATTAATATAAAAAATAAAATTGAAAACAAAAAATTGTTGTGGATGCACAATAGACGGACACAAAGGATTGCCTAGCTCTTTTTTTTTTTTTTTTCTTAACATGATTCGATCAAGTGAATTGATTCAAGAAATTTAGATATGAAGTTGAGTTTTTAGTTGAATTGAACATGATATTAATCCGGTAAAACCCGTTCACATCAACCAAGATTCTAATGATATGAATCTTCAGGTGAAACCGATCCGAGTCTACGTGGTGTAGCAAAGAAGAACAAAATACTATTATTTTAATAATAAAAAAAATTAACTAGAAAACCTGTAAAATGAGTTAGAACTCGAATCCTTGTTGGAATCAGTTACAAGACAGGGTCAGGCAACCATGCTGGACGCATGACAAAACCCCGGTTTTATTCAAAATGGATTCTAGCTGGATGCCAACTTAAAAAGGCCACGCAGGCAGGCTTCACAAAAATCCACAAGCCTCAAAATATCCTAAAGTGGGGATTAGTTTCTCAGTTACAATTTACAAAAGCCAGCCAGCCAGCCAGCCAGCCAGACGGGGCTAAGCTTAAGATTCCTTTTGGCTTTAACGGCCACCACAAAGATCCCCGTTGTTTTGGGAGGATAGGTACACATTACACAATGATTTTGCAGATATTTCCAACACCATGAAATGTTTCACCTCTCTCCGAGATTTGCAATTGGGATCCGAGGTGGCCAGCCCTCCCTCCCTGCCTCACACAGCTCATCCGTTTTATCTCAAGGGATACGATACGATGGATCTCCATATATCAAGGTTTTTTTCATATGTTTATATTTATATTTTATGCATTACCTTTTGGGCTAAAAAATATACGAATAAATAGCAATATATATATCAGGTAAGGTTTTGATTAGTTTTTTATGAGGTTTTTAATTGAATTTAACAATATCCATACAATATTTATTACTCATTAAATAAAATAATCATCTATAAAATCCATCCATTCATCAGTGGGTTGAGATTGAATTATAATCGCTATTTATTCTTAATTGCTGGCAGTTGGTGAAAGTTCTTTTGTTTTGTTTTTTTTAGCAAAACTGGCAGTTGGTGAAAGTTCTTTTGTTTTTTTTAGCAAGGCATGATGTCATTAGATGAAAGTACCCATCTTTGCCACTTAATAAAGTTTTCGATTAAAAATAATTTGCAAAAAGAAAAGATAATAATAGCAATAATAATAATAAGATGCCAGGTAGCAGTTAGCATGCACGCCTGGCCGTCCACTGACCCTGATGCTAATTCTCATCAGTCACCGTTGGACGGCCCCACCACGAGATTCCTATGGCCACATTGATAAAAACCCATGACCTAAACCGTTGATCATTTTTCATAAACATTAATTAATGCTCCATTTAATTAAATAAAGTGCAATTAACGCTAGTTTGAAATTTGAACATGTCAAGGTCCGACGCGGTCCCCCCCCACACTCACCCGGAGCTGTGCTGGGCCGAGCTGAGAGAGAGAAGAAGGTTGAAAACCATTAACAAAGAAGAGAAGATAATGTCATTTTTAGAATATCTAAGAGCACATCTCGAGAAAGCAATTTGAATATTATATTTGATAATCAAAACAAAGAATGGAGGAGGGTGACCTATAAAATACGATTGGTTTAAATATTGAAGGGGCCACGCCATAGCCAGTGTTTGGTGCTGGTCAAAAGGGTTAGCGACGCCGCCGCCACTGCCTCTTCTCCTACTTTGCCTTCGCTCTTACGCCTCTCGCTTTCATTGGTCTGATTTCGCGCAGATGATAGTGTAGGTCACCCTTTCTTTCTACTCCACACCGAACCAAACGTTTTCCTGAAGCAGGGGGATGGGCAATCCTGTACACAAATACACATTTTCATTGCGATTTTGTCTGTTATTAGCTTCCTTGCGCATCTTCTTTGGACGAAAGTTCTATCAGAGAATTTTTCTTTTGGGGCATTTGGTCCCTTTTCATTTTCAGCAAAAAGCGATTTCATTCTTGTAGTTCAAGTTGTTGATCTGCTTTCTTGTCGATTAGCATTATATTATTGTGTATTTCCAGCGAATGTTAAAGTGGGTATGAGCTAGTCAACTGTGGATGATAGATAGATGCTCCATTCTGTGTGAGTTTAACAATAAATTCATTCACACATCATACCTTGTTGCTTTTCTTTTTCTTTTTGGTCATGAAATCCCGCATAACTCCAGCACATCCCAACAATAACCATACGAAACGTGTCGTGAGGTGTTACTGAGAGAGAAAAAACAATGGTGGTCTTGTTAGATGCAAGCTTCCATCTATTATTAATTCCATCTCATATATTACTGATAAAATAAATTATTGATAGTTTTACGGGTGATTAAATACATATTATTAATAGAATTAAACCGTTAAAGATTTATATATTGTTAGTAGCAAGTCAATGATTTTTTTCAAACTCTATGGAACTTTTTAGAGGACTTAGTTTTGTCCATTATTTTATCTGTGATTTAAATTATGTTGATCATTTTATCAGTATTGTATTTAAAATTTTTTTAAAATAAATTAAACAAAACAAGAAAAAATATTTAGAACTAAAACAAAAAATTAAATTTTTATTATTAATTTAAAAATATTATTGAATACAATTTATCTGGTGGACAACAGTTGGACGAGGAAGAGGTTCGTTGGGATTAACTGGGCGACGAGATAGACCATATGTACCAATAAGGATTGACAACGAATACTCGAGGACATTCACTTTATCCCTCAGGTTGACTATCTCATATGTAAGTTGGGTCGTCTCAATATTAAGTCAGGTCATCTGAGTTTCAACTTGTTATCATATAATCACCCAAGTGGTCGAAGATTAGGAGCTTAAAACCGATTGCGAGGAATTAATGGTGATCGGCACACGAAACACTTAGGCTTCACGCACTAGATATAAGTGTCCTAGATAGCCTCCAAAAAGTGCAGAGGTTTGAAATCCCTCCATGTTGCCATGTCTTCTTAGCCTAAAAAACCTCTTTCTTTTGCATATTTTTTTAATATTTATTACGCTTCATACTAAAACCACACAACCTGGTATGTAGAAATAAATTATCCGTTAAGATGATAAAAAATAAAATATAAACATTTAAAAGAATATTATATTTAGAATTCAATCTTACCTAATGATATTGTGATTCTCCCACGCCCCCTTAGCAATAACGTTGTCAGCCTATTCTTGAATGTTTTTCCCTTACATTTTAATTTTATAAAATAATTATTCTATTATGATTAACAAACTAATTGAATTAAATACTATAATTTTTTTTATGTATATACTAACCTTGATGTTTTTGAACCAAACATCAACCATAAGCTTCTGTTTAGAATTTTTAGAAATTTGACTCTATTAAAACAAAGACACTTCTATCGACAATTTTATCATTGATGTTATCATGTAAACAACTTTCATATTTGTAAACTTGAAATTCCATTCGTTCATTAAAATTAATTATTCAAAAATTATTCATTGTTGTTTATTTTTTAATTATACAAGAAATAAAAACAAACTTACATATTGTGGTAGGGTTTTCATTGAGCAATGTACTTTCTAGTACATATATCCTACTTAGAAGGAAGACCACCTCTAAAAGGTGGCCTTCCACTTAATGAGCATGTATAGAAAGAGGGTGTTTATGACTTAGGTGCCTGGTTATAGTCGGTACCTAGCAACTCATGATCACTAGAAGCGCTACCAGAAAAATCAGTAACGCTTCTGTTCATATTACTCAGTAATGACATTCTCTTTATCATCTAAAAAAAATCAAAGCATGGAAAAGGTAATAACATTCTCATTGTATCCTAGTTAAAAAAAAATGGCAGCACCTCTTGTATAGGGGAGACTACCTAAAATTTTATTACCTGCAAAAACAACGTAACAAACATATATACCTCTCATAATTTTCTCATTCTATACTTTACATGCATCCCAATAAACTAAGTGACCCACACTTTAAAACTAATTATAAATTATTTTTAAAACCATGTTATCTAACCTAAAACTAACTAATATTCACTCATTTTCCTTTTTTTCAAATACATTCATACACAAACAAGCATCTTATATGTTATAATTAAATTATCATCTTCTTTAAGGCAATAGTTAAGACTTAACCTACAAAGATACAATAACAACGTTGCAATAAAAGAAAATACAGATTATAAAGTGACTTAAAACCAAATCAGTGTATATCAATATAGATTAGTGATCAATCTTATTCTTAAGAAAACATTTTTCATATAAAAAATGATATGTTCATGGATATTAACCTATAAAGTTAATCTAAATAGTAATCAATCATAAACCATTAAGTCATATCAAGCTATAAACAAACATATCCAAATCGATCATTAAACATGTCAAGTTATACTAATCTAGAAACAATAATGTTTATAGAGGTAATAAATTATATTGATTTAAAAGGTTCACTTTCTATTTTACATCCCCATATCGCCGCATGGGAGGGAAACAAGGGTGTAAAAAAGACAATCCTATCAACTTATTCCAACCTAGGATAATAAGCTCATGAGCTTGGTCTTACTTCACCGTCGAGAAATGAAAGAAGGTTTTCATCGATACGTTTAACTCATATACACCTCCTTTCTTTTTTAGTGTGAAGTAGTGTCAAACTAAAATACTTAACAAGCATTACCTCTCCCTGAAAAAGAGGTGATCCAGCTGCACCTTCCACTACAGCTACCTTGTTATGACTTCTCTCCAGTCACAAGCCCTGCCTTTGGCATCCTCCTTTTGTGGTTAAAGTAACGACTTCAGGCATGGCAAGCTCCTATAGTGTGGTTATAATAAAACTATAATAGTTCACATAAGTTATAAGTTATATTTACTTTTGATAAAAATAATTCTTTAATTCATTAAGTAATAAATCATCCATTCTTTATTTCATTAAGTAATAAATCATGAAGATTTATTACATGAAATCAAATACATTCATATCGAGCAAGTTTTATGTCAATTATGCTAAAACAAATCCATTTTAGATTCTAACTCTAACACTTAAAAAGAAACAAGAAACTATAAAAACAAGTATCTTGTTTGTGTAAAGATGAATTTTGAGCTAAAAAAGTAAGTAATACGAACAAGTTTAGGTTTTGAGCTAAAAAAATCATGTAAAAAGGATTTCAACCTAAATAAACCAAACAATAAGGAAAAAAAAAAAGCAAGTGCAAGAGATTTATCTGGTGTGGAGACATTAAGGATGAAGACTTGTCTTTATTGAGGATGAAGGGAGAAGGGAAGAGAATGAGAAGGAAGATATAGAGAGAATAGAGGAAAAGGACACATAAAGAGAGTAATCATCATTAGTTGTGGTGCCTTATATTCTATTGGTGGAGATTAGCAATGACATGTTGGTTGAAAATAACTATTGGTCAAAACATTACATGTCTAATTTGTATGAAAAGTGGTTTGTGTTTGCACTATTGATCATTAGTTAGAAAAGATGGTGTCAACCACGCATATAAAAGTGTGTACTTGTAGATGATATGTTAGTTAATCATAAAACAATATTGTGTTCATGGACTATGCATGATGCCTCGTTCTGACTTCTTATGGATTGAAAAAATGTTCAAGTGTGTGCATATCATACAATGCATGATGGAAAAAAGAAGGGTAGAATATGTGTTCAAGAGAGAGTAGAAGAGAGAATATATGAGAGAAAAATATAGGAGCGAGGAGGAGAAAATTTAGTATTTTCAACCTTGGCCAAAAGACATAGCATGGATGGTGGTCACAAATGGCGTGGGATGGTGACTACACATGGCGTAGGGTGTAATTCGCTTGAGTTATTTCTTGAACAAAATGCTCTCTCTTTTTCTTTCTTTATTTCTCTTTTTGGTTTTTTACGCACCATCATGTATTGCATAAATAATCCTCTTTTTCATGTAATTTGATTTTAAGGAACAACTATTTGGCTTCTTTAATGAATATGTCACTCTCATTTCTATAGTGTTGTATTTTCTAATGTTACACATGCAGTTTTTAAAATACTTCAAATTTAGTTTTTTTGTGTTTGATAATGCAATAGAAGATACTTTTGAAAAATTATTTTTAATGGAAAATATATTAAAATAATTTTTTATATTTTTTTAATATTAGCATATCAAAATTATCAAAAAACACTTAAAAACATCAATTTAATATTTTTCAGGCAAAAAAACTATTTAAAAACACTTTAAAAAGCATGTTAAACAAAAAAAACAAACATTAAATAACTAACAAAAACTAACTTTTGTAATATTTATTGTAACAAAAAATGACAGTTATCTATCAATTGTTGCTAGCATTGGTGTCTATAGTTCACCACAAGGCCAGGCTATGCTTTTTTTAACAAAATATAATATTTAAATGTTGGAACGAGATAAAGAAAGACAAAACAAAAATCGATCATAACAAATCTATAGCCACGATAATTAGGGTCGAGTTAACCCGAGATATCAAGCCAAACATGTAACTCAGGTTATGAAATTGAAATAACCCGATAAAAAATTAAAGAGAATTATAAAGCTTTTTTTTTTAAAAAAAATAATCTTCTTAACTTTTCAAACTTAAAAACCGGATCATTAAACCTGTAACATGTAATCTAGAAAAACTATAAAGTCCAATTCTCATTTAATCGAATATTGAAGGATAGAATTGAAGAAAGAATTTTAATTATAGATAAAGATTAAAAAAATAGTAATTAAAAGAATGAGGATCAAGATTAAAATTCAAAATAAATTTTATATTTGATTAAAGGGTGAAATTGAAAGAAAAATCAATTTAGTAAAAGGAAAAAAAATCAAGAGAATGAGGGTTAAAATTGATATAAAAATATAAATAATATTTTGATTGAAGAGTGAAATTGAAAAGAATAATAAATTTTACAAAACGACCAAGAAAAAATTATAAATCAAAAGAATAAGGATCGAATAGGAAAATATAATACCATCAATTTAAATTGAAAGATGAAATTGAAAACTAATAAAACTTTCACAAAAAGGACAAGGCAAAAAATTAGAAATTCAAAGAATGAGGATAAAAATTATAAATCAAAAGAATAAGGATCGAATAGGAAAATATAATACCATCAATTTAAATTGAAAGATGAAATTGAAAACTAATAAAACTTTCACAAAAAGGACAAGGCAAAAAATTAGAAATTCAAAGAATGAGGATCAAATTGAAGAATATAATATTTGATAAATATGGATTCAATGATGAAATTAAAAAAAAATAAAACTTATACAAAAGATCCAAAATAAAAAATGAGAAATTAAAAGAATAGAGACTAAAATTAAAATACTAATAACCAAGTGGGTTAACCTATAATTTTCAGTGAAGAGAGAAAAAAAGAAAAAGAAAAAGAAAAGAAAGGCTATAAAAAAATATACCGCACCAATAAAAAAATAATACAATGATGCTTCCAATAACAAGACAAAAGAGAACTTTTAGATGACAAGAGGTGCCCCATGCTTACTTGATGTACCACACAGGTGCATCTATTTTTTTAAATTTAGTTAAATGTCAAAGTATAATGAGAAAACTTTCTAATTAAAAAAAAACTATTGTGAAAAAACAGAAATATCCTTTGACCTCAAACTTAGTTTCTTTTAAGGTATTTTCATCATTTTATTATATATCTTAATTATTTATTATTTATCATATTTAGTCAAATATCAAATTGCCTCTAAATTTAAATTGTAATAACAAAAACATTATTATAAAAATACTCAATGTTAGGTTTAATTTTTTTTTTACTTCCAAGAATAGTTTAATTGTTTTACTTTATAATCAAGATGAGAAAAATTATTTGTCTCCAGTCAATTTGCAAATAGACCTTATAAAAATACATCAATACCTTGGAAACCAGTGTAAAGTTTTTTGAAAATATCATGAAACTATTCTAGTGAACAGTGCTTCTTCTCATGGATATAGAGTTGCAGTGTTTTTCAAAGAAGCTTTAAGTTGTTCTGATATAAAAAATATTGGTTATACGTGTAACATGATAATAAAAAATACTTTAACAAACAAAATAAAACTTTAGTTCTTTCTTTTGTCTTGAAAAAACTGGATGGGCTCAAAATCATCACTAATAATCATGCTTTTTTAGGTTATATCTAGTTTTATTATAATAATTGTTTTTTAAAATATTTTTAGTTTGAAAATATATTTAAATGATATATTTTTATTTTTTAAAATTTATTTTTTACTCCAACACATCAAATATCAAATGAACACACTAAAAAAATAATTTTAAAAAAATATTATTTTTTAAATATTTTTAAATTATAAAAACAAGGTTGTTCTTAATTTGATCACGTCAGCAGTTCAACGTATAAATGGCTCAAACTGACCCCGTCCGTTCCTTTCTCCATATGGATCGAAAACTCAATACAGACAAAAGCACAAGATACAAGTTTTAACATAAATGAGGAAAAAGGAAACACTTAAAATGACATTATTTTTGTCATAAATTTAAATGGTACGGATACTTGTCTTAATTATTGAGCTGGGATTCAATTGAGGATTTTTTTTTTGACTCACTCAAGTGATATTATATTCGATTTGTTTTTGTTTTTATATTTTAAAATTATATTTAAAAAAATAAGTTTTTAATTTTTTTAATTATTTTTAATTAATTTTTTATATTTTTATATTATTTTAATATGCTAATATCAAAAATAATTTTTTAAAAATAAAAATCATTTTAAAAGATATCTATAATTATTCATTACTATTCCACACATCCTCGAATAAAATATTTTTTTGACAAATGACAATGAATATTATAAAAAAAAGGTGATTTTTGTCATTTAGATGAGAGTGTTTTTTAAAAAAAAAATTGAAAAAATTTTATTTTTTAATTAATATATTTTTAATGTTTTTAAATTATTTTAATATACTAATTTCAAAAATAATTTTTTAAAAATAAAAAAATATTATTAATATATTTTTTTAAATAAAAAATATTTTAAAAAACAATTATAATCATACTTTCAAATACGTATTTCCAAACACGCAGTTAAACCCACAAAATTTTAAAACAATAAGTGCTAATAAATAGGCAAATTAGTGGTCTTGTCTCGTGTCAATAACGCTGGACCATGTGCATATATAGATTTGAGTTTTCCATCCACGAGCGCCCGTCTATACGGCAGCCCTCGGTGGATTCCATTTCGTATGGTAAAAACAAGACAGAAACCGGTGGACTGCGGTGATATTACATGACAGTGACAATAAAAACAATGAATTGTTAATTCACGCACAAAGCATTATGGACGGCATTCCATCCTACAGCTTTTTTATTTTAGTTATTTAACTTTATTTCTTCTCAGTCAAATCTTTCTAGGTTATGTTAATGTTTTTATTTTCAATTGCTTTTTTTTACTTTGCATCCTCTTCCGCGTTTGAAGGATCAAAAAATATTTTTGCATTGTATTAAAGATATATCTTGCGAATTATGATTTTCAATTGTAGTTAAAAAATAATTTAAAAATATAAGGACAAAAAACCAATGTTTAAAAGGATGTGTAAAGCTACCTTTTAATCCCTGAATTCTTAGTTTATGCAATAGTTGATCCTTTAAGTTTATGAACTTTTAAAATTTCAATACTAAACTTTTTTTTTTTACTTTTACTTTTCAATTTTTAAATGTTAAAAAATAAAATAAAAAATCATTGATAAAAAATAAATAAATAATGTTAGTCGGACACATTCTAGTCCAAAAAAAAAATCAATGTCAATTTATTCATCTTGGATATAGAATTTCTTGAAGATCAGCACTTAAGAAACATTTTATATTTATTTTAATTTTGGGTTTTTCAACTAATTGAAGGGAGTCTTTTTGGTTTAAAATGGGTTTAATGGAGCTCATGATATTTTTTTAAGTGTTTTATGTCAAAGAAAATTAAGTTTTTTGCATTCAAAATTTTAAACCATTGCAAATGAACAAAATCTAGGATAGAATATGACTCATTAAATGAATGACATATCATCTCTCTAATTAAAAACAAAAATAAGTAACAATACGCATTTAAAGGTTTTTTCAGGCTAGGGACGGGCCTTCACTGTAGGCACAAAGGTGCCTAGCCTATTTTTAAGTAGGTATTAATCTGTTTTTTTATGATAAATTTAATAAAATGATATTTAGATAACTATTCAATTATACAATGATTTTCAATAACGTTATAACTTTTTATTGTAATATAAACAATGAGTCTATGTTAAATATATATTAATCTAATATGCACAATTATTTTTAAAAATTTGCTCATTCTAATTGATATTTAATAAGAAAGGAATGTTAATTTTGTTATTTTTTTCATAGTTTTTCTTATATAATTCTCACATATTTTTTATTCATAGAGTTATTCAATAGGTGAATAGAAACGATCAATCTGTAATCTCACCATTAAAGCTTTCTTTGACAATTATAATAATATTTATTTGAAAAATAATATTATAATAAAAAACATGTTTTTATAAAAATAAAAATACCTGAATAAGGACAAGAAGTCTTTTTTTTAAAAAAAATCTTTAATTCAAGTTATTAGAATATTTATTTGAATTGTAATTAGTTTCTATGCTACGAATCATGTTGTTGGTAAGAAAATGACATGTCCTAATCAAAACAAAATAAATAAATAAATATAAATAAGATTGGACAATTTTTACCAAACGAATATATCTTTTTCTTAAATTTTAATCATTACCTTCCTTGCATATTTTTATTTTAATTTCATAAAAATAAATAAAAATAAGATTCGCGAAGTGCCGTGGAGCATCGCTTGCCTTTTCCTGTGTTTTGTACCATAGCTTATAAATTTTCTTTCTCGACATCACCAGCACCGTAGCGGAGCACGACATCAAGCCAGTTAGGTTAATCACAGATCTAGGTTTTTTTTACTCGATCTTTTTATTTATTTATTTATTTATTCATTTATGGTAACAAATAATTAATTCAAAATTTGAAATCTGGAAAGGGTTTCTTAGCTTGGCATGTGGGGTTCAGGTGCATAATTATGTGAGAATGAGACAGACAGCATTTCAAAATTTTCAGGGTCGCATTTGATTCAGTAAAGTTGAAATCCCTAACTTTATGATGCGGCTGTGGCAGTTTGGTCATTTCATCTACTTGCCCTTTTCTTGTAAAATTCTCAATTTTGGTTTATGAAAAACAAAATACAAAAACAGAGAGAATAAGCTGGCTTGCCGCTTTATTAACTTTTTCTAAAGCCAGCCAGCCAGCCAGCCATTTTATCTTTGTTTATATATAACCACTTGCAACAGAAAAAGAAAAGAAAAAAGAAAAGAAAAGAAAGAAAAAGGGCGCAGCTGTGCTAAGCCCATCATATCATAATACCCAAGAAAGCAAAAGCAAAGACACACGCAGAGAGAAAGAGAGAGAGAGAGAGAGAGAGAGAGAGAGGGATTCAAGAGAGAAGAAGGGTTTTTCTTTCTGGGAAGCTTGAATTAATTAGTTGATGCAGAAAATGGAGCAGCAGCCTCAGCAACAGAACCAGTTAACGGTGCAAAACTCAGGCAGCCTTAGCTTTAGCAGCCAAATGTCTAAAGAAGATGAAGAGATGTCAAGGTCTGCTCTCTCTACTTTTAGAGCCAAAGAAGAAGAGATCGAAAAGAAGAAGATGGAGGTCAGGGAGAAGGTTCAAGCTCAGTTGGGCCGTGTTGAGGAGGAGACCAAGCGCTTAGCCATGATTCGTGAGGTACTGCGCGCTTCAATTAATTTGTATATTGCTGCAATTCTCTTGATTTTATTTTTTTAATCTCAAGTTTTGTTGTGACTAATTAAATGATATTTCTCACTGATCTAAACCAGCCAAAAACATTGACATGAATTTCTTAGAAACACCTAGGGTTTTGATGCCAAAAGAACTTTTTTTAACTTCAAAAAGTACAGATGCAATTACTAATTTTGGTTTTTTTTTCCCCATAAATTTACTGCAAGGACTGATGAGATTAACTTTGCCTGATTAATGTTTTTCAAGTCAACGACATGAAGCAGACTGTGAGACTTAAAAGCTCAAAAACCTCTACTATTAGTGCTAATTTATTTTATGGATGTAATTGGGTTTTTGCTTTATAAACTGTCCGTCCTTGACATGAAAGATTTGAATGTTTATCTGGTAAAGCTTCCAGGCTTCAATTAATTTATAAATCTACCTGCAGGAGCTTGAAGCGCTTGCAGATCCCATGAGGAAGGAAGTTGCTGTTGTCCGCAAGAAGATTGATACAGTGAACAAAGAATTGAAGCCACTAGGACATACTGTGCAGAAGAAGGTAAAATTTCATATGTATAAAAATTAATTCAATCATCTGGATTTATTTATATGTGTGATATCACCCCGAATGGCACAGGACAATCCATATAACCTACCCTAACTAGTTAGTTTGCAATTGAGGCTTGGTTGTTCTTGTTGTGTGTGCTGCTCGCTCATGGAGAGGACCATTGAATTGGGATTTATGTTTTGCCGCAGGAGAAAGAATACAAGGATGCCCTTGAGGCCTTCAATGACAAGAACAAGGAGAAAGTACAACTCATAACCAAATTAATGGAGGTGAGTTTCATATTTGGTTCTATTTATACGAGTTCATGAAACTAAAGTAGAAATAATGGAAATTGAAAGCATGTATATGTTCTTCTTTTTTTCTAATTTAAATTCCTTGTTATGTCTTTGAGTTTGAACAGCTCGTGAGTGAAAGCGAGAGGTTGAGGCTGAAAAAGCTGGAGGAGCTGAGTAAGAACATTGACTCCATGCACTGATTATAGAGCAGCAGCCTTAGTGGTGATAACTGATTAGGTTTGTGTGATGTATTTAAGGTAACTTTTTATAATTATATATTGGTGTTCTTTCTGGCTTGGTGAATTCTACTTTGTTTGTTTTAATTAGAAAATATTTGATGAAGTATTAGCTGATTTAGGAGAGGAAATACCTTATAAGCAGGTTTGTAACTAAATGTATCTTGCCTCTGCATTTTGCTTTCTTCCTTTCTTTTTCCTTGTATGTTCAACCTTGTAATGCTGTGTCTTTTAGTTCTACTTTGAGTTTGTTCTGAAGATCAGATGCCAAGACCGTCGTTTTACTATTTTCTACCCCCATGATATGTTAAATAGAAGTTCAACAAGTGTTTTTTTCTTCTTTTTTTGCCCCCTCGTAAGAAATAAATGGAAGTAAACTTATGGTGATCATGAGGCCACTGGAATACGGTGAGAGGGTTTCACTTTTGAAGTTGTTCCGTGACATGGAGCCATAAACATTGCTGTTACTTGCTGAGGCCTGTCAAGAGCGCAAGCTACCTCTGTGGTTTGCCTCAGATGGTGCTAATGGCTGGCAGGATCGCAATTTAATCGAATTCTATTCGTCCCATATTCTCAATTAATTCCCGGAAAAATTGTGTTTGATCATTTGCTCAAATTCCGTTGGTCTCTAGCGTAGCTGGAACCATAGAGATTGGACTCTGCCTTCCTAAATAACAGTAAGCCAAGCAAATTTGATGGACAGATTGGTTGCCTTGAAAATCAGGACAGCTGTGTGTTTTATACATGACAATTATACGTCCAGGAATATATGCAAGCCAAGCAGATTCGTACAGTGCAGTGCTATGCTATTTTTTTCGTGGGAACTGCAAAGGAAAAATAGATGGTTCCCGAGAAAGGCGTCTTTTATAGTTTTATTATACACCGACTCCAAATATGGTAGAAAAGGTACACGAAAGTAAGAGTGTTGATACAAGGATGCTTTATTCAATATTTAGACTCTTATTATTAAAAGAAACTAAAAGAGATATACAACATTTATTGTAGCCGTTTTTGATGCAGCACAATATTCACATGCATTATGGATCTATAATTATTTTTTTTGTTGATTAAGATTTTTTTTTCAATGCGGTCCTTTTAATGCTTGGTCTAAGATCGAACCTTATGGTTTGTATTGGCTAGCTTTGCTTGAGATTCTCAAAATGAAGGCAAAAAAATTGGTGCTAAAAAAAAACAAATTTGATTTCATTGATTTTAGACAATTAAAACTTCAGGAATAAAATTAAAACTTTTTAATCTAGGAACTAATCTGAACAAAAAAAAAAAAAAAGATGTTGGGAAAAGTTGCTTCCACATGTGTAAGGTCTGCATACTTGTGTAATGTGTGTGGTGGCTTCAATGTTTAATTCCACTCGGCCAAGGTGGCTCGAATCGTCTTGTATGTGCGTGGTGGTTTTCAACGTTCAATTCCACTCATGGTGTCTTGAATCATCTTGTTGTGGCTTGCCTCCATGTGGCAATGTGTGTTGATGGTTGTTGTCTGATTCTGCTCTAGCAAATCATTCTTATTTTTTTTCTATCTTATCACCTCAAATTTCACGTCTATACTTTTTAAAAGATCAAAGTGAGCTGTTAATTTTTTAGTTTTTGTTAAATTTTTATTCATGTTAAATTTAATTATTATTATTTTAATTGTTATTTTTATTATTTTTTTTAATTTTATCTTTTAATACATGGCTTATTGATAATTAAGTATAACATTCTTATTTTTCTTAATTAAGTAATGCACAAATTCATTCCTAAATTTAAAAAATCATCATTTTTTTAAATAATAATAATTCATTATCAGTTAAAATGGTTGATCGGTTCACATTGACACAACCAATTAATTAATCGAATACTACTAAATTTCACCGGCATCTTTAACGGTAAAATAAACAGTCTTCTGGTTTGATTGATCAAATTAGATAGTAACCAATTTCATTATTTCTCCTATCAATTAGTTAGCCAGATCATTTAGTGATCTTAAGTGGTCAATTAATTTGTGTAATACTTCAAATATAAGTTTTTTTAAACTAATTATATCTTTACAACAAATATATATCAATCAACACAAAACTTATCCATTTATTTTGGACCAATACTCTAACTTAAATGAGACTTGACTCATTAATTCACTTATCCTTATATCATCTTTTATTTTTCATTGATTTCATGTTGATGACAAATGCAAGTAACATATACTAATAAATGATATACAATGAACTACCTAAAAAGTGTGTGTGTGTGTGTTTTATACCATTACTAAACATTTGAAACTTAGATATTTTAGTTACATAACATAGAATAATAATAAGAGTTTACAATACAAGAGCTTACCTATAAAAAATCAAGAACAATTCCCACCTATCAACTACAACAAAAGAATAATGACTAAATTCAGTCATGGCAATCCAATGAAAAACTTGAAATAAATATCAACATTTTATTATATAAATCTATATTATTACAAAATACTTTATAGCTCCTTATGAACTGCATGACTACAACCTTCCTTTAACTTTAATCTCATTTTTATTTATTAAATAAAAATCATATAAGACCTTAAATGGTTGATCACTCCGACATTCTTATTTGGAAGCCACTATATCAATTAATCCTTATTAGATATCAATAAATTAAGCTAACTCTTATGGTTGTTAATCATTCTGACAAAGCCATTCAACCCGGTAATCTTGAATAGATATCAATCAATCCAGCTAACTCTCATGGTTACCAATCAAGTTAGCATTCCTATTCGGAAGCCATTTAATTCAGTAATCTCAAATGGATACTTGATTAATTTGGTTAACCTTCACAATTGCCAATCATAGTACTTATTTCACTCTTTTCAACTATCTCATCAACTTTCACTATTTATGTCACGTCACGTACACCAACATGAATGAAGCAAAACTAAATGAGAACCTATTAAATTGAGTTGCCTACAAGGAACAAAATACCTAACCTGAAATTTGATTTTGTCAAATTGCTCCTCTTTATTGTCCCACTCCAAAGTTCTCTTCTATATTAACAGGGTATCCAATCAATTATTATCTTATCCATCCAAACATAATTCATTCATATCACATGTATCCATATAAAAATTCAATTCATTTATTCATCCTTACTATAATCATTCATTTCAAGTTTTTTATATTAATTCATTGTAAATACACAATTTAACCTTTAACCAAATATCTATTAAAGGAATTCAATTCATAAGTTAAATGGAAATTCAACATATTATGAAACAACAATTCAATTCATCTAAAACTTATATTCATATATAATTATACACGTACAATAGAATTTCTTGTATAACATAATTTCAAAACTCCCAATCCATCCCTATTATGACGGGCTCTTAGGGCGTCATTGGGTTGTCATAATTTCTTCATGGTTTTACTTCTCTTGTACCCTTTTATAGTCCTAATAAGTCAATTTCATGAGAGTTTATATTATCCCTAGGTTTTCCAATATAAACCCTAGCTTAAATATCACAATTCCCAACTAGAACTAATTGAATAGTAATTAACTTGTTTAAATGTAATTAGGGCACCATACCAAAAATTATTTAAGAATTGAATGCCAACCAAATGAATTTTCTTCCTTCTTTCCTTTCCCTCGAATCAATGTGACTCTTTCTTTAACATCACACACTCTCTTTCCAAAACTCTTTTATAAGTCTTTGGTTTTGTGTGTTTACCCTTCCAATCTCCTTTATCATTTTTAATCATAAAATCACATATTTTGTTATAAAGAAGTTTATAAGGAAATAAGAGAATAAAGAACATTTTTTTCATTTTTGGTTGTCAACCTCCCTTTACAAAGGGAAAGCCAAATTCTTTTCTTTTAATTCCCATTATACCCTTCTCTCATGCCTCTTAATTGATTCCAAATAATTCCTTTGGTTTTTCTGTAAAACAAAGTACAAACCCTAGTTAAAATTACCAATATTCGACCTCTTAGTGAGTGATTCTCTTCCAAATTATATTATTTATTTGATTATCTTGTTTTATTTTCTGTCATAATTTTTCACTTCTAAAAATCATTTCATTGATTTCATAACGTTGGATCCTTTATCTCACTGTCCTTCCAATATACATCTAAACATATTTATACTATGGTTTATATCATTTCCATGAATTCATTTCATTTTAGAATTTCATATAGTTTTGAATTACTCAGGGTTTGCAATGGGCTAGATAATATATTTTTTTATTTTTTTCTATGGTGTAATCACGTTATCATAATTGAATTTCTAGGTTTTTCGAGTTGATCCGAGTTTACTCAGGTTTTTTTTTAATATTTAATCTATTTCATTCTCCACTATTGAGTTGGTCGAGGATTGAGTTTCATAATTTTTTTTATTTTTTTTTATATGGTAATCATTATCTTATGACTTGGATCACGAATCTAGAAGGTTTGTCCTGGTTGACTTGGGTTTTTTTCAGCCTTTTTGTAAATTGATTTGTTTTCTCAATTCCATTATTTTACATTATGTTGATTAATAATTGAGATTTATAATTTCTTTTTATTCCCTTTATATGGAGTTATCTTACTCTCAAGACTCGAGTTACGAGTATAACAAATTAGCTTGGGTCATCTCAAGTATTTTTTTTAGTTTTGTCCTCTAACATTGAGTTGGTTAGTAATTAAGTTTCATGATTTCTTTCAATTTGCTTTCTGTAGGGGTTATCCTATTCTTTTGACTCGTGTAGCGGGTTTGGCCGATTTATCTGACTCGAGCCTTTTTTATTCTTTTTTTAGATTGATTTTTTTTTTAAATATCTTCCTTTAATATTGAGTTATTTTGGGAATTAGGCTTCACTATTATTATTATTATTTTTTATAGGTTTATCAGTGTATCATAACTCAAGTTACGGATTTTGCAAGTTCTTTATGGTTGATTCAAGTCAATCTGATTTGTCATCGTATCAATATTCATAAAAAAAAATGATATCATCCAATATATTACTATCTCATTATTTAAAAAAAATGTATTGTTCAATATATGTAAAATTTTGAATTCATAATTAAGTTGTTTTATTTACTTAAATTGTTTTTTTATATACTAAAAAGCAGGTTAACAACACATTATATATATAATTGATCTAACCGTGGCGTGGTATATACCACTGACCTAGTAAAGATGTACACACCCTAATGGAGAATTAAACACTATCATTAGAATTTACTTTTGTATTTGCACTTTTATTCTTAGTTTTTTTATTTGAACTTTTTTTCATTACACTAGTTATTTTTTTCAAGAATTTTAAGAAGCAAAAAAAAAATCTTAAGAAAGAAAAACAATTATATAAAATAAAATAAAATTTGCAAAAACCATAACACCAAAAATCAGAAGTTTCTTAAAAAAATAAAATGAAAAATTGTGCCTAAGAAAAATTGCCCTTCAATAACCATCAAATATGTTTTATTAACACATACGTCACCTTATTCATCATTAAATATTATTAGATAATTTTTAATTTACATGATCATTATATTATTAGCTAATCAATTGGTGATAATGATTTTTTTATTTTAGAAAAAATTATTAAATTTTAAAAAATAAGTAATGAAGTAGCTAGTATATAAATAAAAGAAAGAAATTAACCAGCGTAAATAAAGAAATTTTTTAAAAAAAAACCCTCAGAATACGTATAACTTACAAAAAGCATGGTGTTTATATATATATATATATATATATATATATATATATAATTTATTTTTTTATAAAATTGGGGCCCGAAAGTTTTTTACAAAAAAAAAAATAGAATACTGGTACCTAACACCTAAATATTAAGCATCAATTATTCAAATAAAAACTATAAAAACAGAGACTTTTAAGTGTCATGAGGCCCCGTGCCTAGCGTGCGTGTGTTAAGCAAAAAGAATACGTGCTCATACATGTACATGACACCAAACAAGCTAACGTCTCACCGCAGTTTTCTTGCGTTGGATCGGTGAGGCCGGGTATTTGCATCCCAGTTCATGTTGGGTGTTGGTTTATATATAATTGAAAATAAATCAAATTAAGTTAATCTAATATTAATTCATTTAAGGAACATCTCAGCTTGAAAATTAATGTTTCCATTAGATCCTGGTCAAATTAAGCAACTAATTCCTCAGACAGTTCCTCCACCAATAAGCCAACTATACCAAGTTCAATCTCCAGCGCTGTCTCTTCTACTTGCTCTCGATTTCCTTTCCACCCATCGAGCTCCCTTCTAAAATCTTGTCCTACCATCATATCAATGGTGTTGGACTCTACCTCTTTCCATGACTCTAACCTCTTACAGATCCTTTTTGCCATTGATTCTCTGTAGAAAAAGTTTCCTCCCCCTTCCTCGACAATGAGGTCCGAGATCAATCTCTTCATGTCTCTTTGTATTTTTCTTGGAAGATAAAAGCTTGATTTACTACGTATTTCTTCTAGGATAAAAGTTTCGATGTTCTTTTCCCTATCTGACGAAATTAACTCATCATCTTCACTGCGTTGCTCTTCTTCCTCAAGGTCACTCACTTCTTCTTCTTCCTCTTCTTCTTGCTCTGCCATTCTTCTCTCCAGTTCAACCGGATCCAAATCTGCCAGTTTCTCAAATCTACGCAGCTTCTGCAATAGCTGTTTCTTTGCTCCTTCAAATGTCAGAAAACAACAGAAATCAATACAGCATACATGTATAGATACAAGGAAAATGGGCATTAAATGCATATGCAAATGAATAGTTTTGCAACTTGGGAAGGAACCAAATATACATGTTCAGTGCTGAAACAAACTACCGAGTACTAATTAATATTATCATCTAACATTTTGGACAGAAACAAAGACTCCAATCTCATCAAATTCATTTATCCTGAATCATGTACGTATAGCAGAATTCAGCTCCCAGTTGAAAAGAAGTATAAAGACCAGAAGCCAAATTGAACAGTTTTGGATCTTTATTTTTCAGTCTTTTCAATCTACAATGGGTTGGGTTAATAGCTATGAAATGGTTGGTATTCGGTGGATGGAGGGTTCCACCACATTTAAGCTACTGTCAAGTGAAAAGATCGGAATATATATATATATATAACGAGAGACAGGCCCGGATCAGATAACAAACACCTGGAAAAGACAAAGGTTTCGCCACTAAAGAAAGGCCAACTTATTAATACAAATGTGATCATGAATCATGTCACCTTCCTTCACCAAGATGCAGGTCACTAGGAAATTTACTGTCAACTTTCTTCCACTGTCATTATTACTAATTATTTAGTGCTAGGCTGCTAGTCTCAATTCCAAGGAAATCCAACCTATCCTGCTCACTCAGATAGGTTTAAACATTTGCAAACAAAGCATGTCGCATCTTAAAACAGTAATACTAACAGATTAATGTGTTATCAGAATACGATCAATCGAGCTAATCATAACTAAAATGGGTTCCACCAGTTTTTAAAGGAGTTCCAGAATGATGCTTGTGGGCCACTTCTGACAACACTGGATTGGATGTAGGGGCTCGGTATCATATTCTTTACAATAAAAAAGATACGGGCACATTAATTGATGTGCACACAACACCTCAAACTGATTTCAATCAACAAAATACGTCTAAAAATGTGATTGGCAAGCAATCTATCCAATGGAACCCACCACAGATCATGATCATCGTCATTGCAACAGAAGCTGGTTAGCAGTACGTGCCTCATTAAAGTAGTTGTAATGGTAAAAGATCAAAAAATAAAATAAAATAAAATAAAATAAAAAAGGCAGTTCGTTAATAATAATTATTGAGGAACAACATACTCTGTACAATTGCGTAGCTGCATTCCAGATCAAAACCGTCGTCCTCGTTGTGATCGTCATTCCCATCGTCATCATCTTCAAAGGGCGGGTCCAAAACAGAAACAGGACTGCATTGTTCCTTATCTTCTTCTTCTTCTTTTTCCTCCTCATCTTGTTCTTTTAATTTCTTTAAGCTTTCTACATCCCCTTTACTGTCTTTGCCCTGATTAAATCACATCACATCACATTGATTAATACTTAGTTAATATAATTGTGACTTGATATACTCCATATGTTAGGTGTGTCGTGTGGGTGTGTGTGTGTGTGTGTGTTGTGTGTAATTGGTGGGTTTGTTTTGACTTTCCTTCTCAAATAAATACAGACAGCCAAATGTGCGTACAGAAATGGGGATCTAACACAGAAAACAAAATAGGGATTTGTCCTTTCTTGCAAAAATTATTTTCTAGGTAGGCAGGCAGAGTCCATTAAGAAAAAAATTATTTCTCGAGTCATGATGAAAGTAGTCCGGGTGCTTCATTTTGAATATTAAAAGGACATCGATACCCCTAGTCTCGGTATGATTCTTGCGAAGTAGTCCAGTAGAGTTGAAAGGCTACACTTGTCATTAACACATTCCGACCAGAATTTGCATAAAACAGACCTTATTGCCGACAATTCAAAACACGCTCAAACTCAGAGTCTCGGACAGATTCGCGAGTTGAATCGTCAGCCAGTGTAATTAATAATAAACCGAAAAAGAAAAATGAAACAAAATTACACAAACCTCAAATATGTGGCGACTAGGCGAAGTGACCGGAGACGAGAAGTCTGGGGTGCGGCAACCGGTGGAAGGGCTTCTTTGAAGCACAAAATGAAAAGGGCTGTCACAGAAACATTGCTTATCATTAGAAGCAAACTCACCATGATCTATGATGTCTTTGTTAACAAAATGATCGATGTTTTGATCCTCCTCGGACTGGCTAGTACTGCTTGAGGTATCAAAATCCAAATCCAAGGATTTCTCTGACCAAACCTCACTGCTAGGCCTACCGATATGACTGCTACAACAAGAATTAAAGCCCATCTCACAACCACATTTCTCATTTATACTAGTATCAACCATTATAATCTCCTGCCCCTGCTCCTGCTTGCGGTGATCTCTCTCATTGGATAAATTTCCCCGCCCAACTGAGGAATTCCACCTTAGAATCTCCTTCACTGAAACTTTGCCCCCATGATTACCAGTACGGATTTCATGATTTCTGGTTTTGTTACGATGAGTTAGTTTCTTTAATAAAGTCCCAAACAAACCAAACCCATTGTTTTGTGACTTGGTTTTGGGAGACGAAGATTGTTTTTGCACCCTAACGGCAGCTTCAAGAAGAAGCGCGGCCGTTCTTGCAGGGATGTGTAGGAAGATAGCATTAGGGCTTTTGCAAGGGCTTTTGGGAGGAGAGCACTGGAAGAGTGGGGATTTTCTCGGGTCTGGAGAGTTTTGAAAAGAGAAAAGGCAAACATTTTTGCAAAAATGTTTTTGAGAGATGGGTTTTCGCTTCTTGACTTGTACCAAGTTTGTTTTCGGGATACTGGGTCTTTTGAGCTGACAACGCCTGTCAGCAATGTAGTTCTTTAGCTGGAATGGCTCTTGATCATCTTGCAAGAGTTCGTGTAATTGCTTTTGAGCCATGAATATTAGGCCCCTTTCTTTTCTTTTCTTTTTTCTTTTCAGGTGGATATGAAATTCAGCACCATGAAAGACGAGCTGATGAGAATTCAACTTTTGAACTAGTGAAAATGAAATGAAATGCAAAAGAAGGAAAGATTGAAGGCGGATTTATTAGATAGCCATAAATATAGCAGAGAGAGAGAGAGAGAGAGAGGAGAGGATGAGGAGAGTTCCTGATTCAAATCTGGGGTTTTAGCATAACCGAGGCAAGGTGTACCGTAACAAATACTTAAAAATAAAAGGCACTAGCAAGGAATGGCTGCAGATTGGTGGTGGTATTTTTGTGTTTTATTTTTTACTTCACGTAAAATGAGGAGTAAATTATTTCTCAGTCCCTCGCTTTTGATTTTCATTACAACATAATCCTTGATGCTTGGAAATTTATTACCTAGGCCCTGTTTGGCATTACAATCCAGCAGCGCTTTTGAAAAAAAAAAAATTTAGCTTCAAGCTATTTTTTGATATTTTTGGATTTTTTTTATGTATTGATATCAAAAATAAATTTTAAAAAATTAAAAATATATATTATTTTGATACATTTTTAAATATAAAATAATTTAAAAAATAATTTTTACTATATTACCAAATAAGGTACTAGTACACGACTATTGACTTGTTAAAACTATTTAATTTTAATTTTTTAATTTTTTATTCTTTTAAATTCTAAATATATTATATTCTCTATCTAAATTATAGATAGAAACAAAATAGATAGCTGCCAATCAAAATAAAGTTAGAGAGTAATTGAAAGTATAATAACAGTTATTTTTTAAAGTGTTTTTTATTTGAAAATATATTAAAGTAATTTTTTTAATTTTTAAAAATTATTTTTAATATAAGTATATTAAAATAATCTAAAAAATTAAAAAATTAAGCAAAAAATAATTGAATTGCTAGGAAATGGGGTTTTAACTGCGTGCCTTACAGATCAAGTTGTAGATATTTTCAAACATGAGGAGTAGGTTATAATTATGTTAAAGACAGGAGGACTAAAGAATAGTATAGTCTTCAATGGACAACACTACAGTATCAGCACGGTGATGGTGGCATGTAAAAGAGTGTGCATATGTTGTCTTTTTGTTTGTTTCTTTAATAATTTACTGCCAATTGGGATGATGCTGACTCACAGGACATGATCGGTGAAACACTCTGCTTTTGGCTGTAACAACTACAGCACTTTTATCGTACCTTACATTATCTGCTATTTATTTATTATTTAAAAAAAACACACGAAAACCTTTCGCTCTTTGAGCTGCTCCCCTGTATAAATAAATGAACAGTACCCACCTTGCCACGTGTACAATATCGCTTGGTTGTTCGTCCTCCTCTTAAGGTGCTGTTGCTTTTCATCACCGCATTAGGCACAGGTGTCATGAAATAAAAAGACCCACTACGGTACACCTGTCTGGGAAGTGATGCATTGCCAGCTGTCCCAGGCAAAACGAGAGAATGTCATTTTAGTACCTATTTCTAACTGCGTCCCATGGTAAAATATTTTGTGTTTGGGTATCAACTGCTTGTTAATATTTTCCGTCTAATATGCGTGCTATAAAAGAATCAAATTGCGAAATATTTAAAGACAAATATGTTGATCCAATCTTACCTCCGTCTAATTTCATGGCTATGTTTTTAAACTAGTCATTGTGGCTCCATGGTATTTTTATTACAATGTTTAGGATATTGTAGAGATCTTCATAAAAATTAAAAATTTTAGTTTATTTTTGCATGCAACTTTATAAGCAACTTGAAATGTTGCATTGTGTTAATTTGATATTAAAATTATTACAAAGAAAATTACTAATTAATAGAATACCATTTTTTTCTATGAACTCTCACTTTTGAACAGATAAAAAAGGTTTAAGGAGATAATTCATCATCTCTAATTTTAGTTAAATATTAAGTTAAGGTGTATATAAATTTAATGAATCGTCAAATCCATAATCCCTGGACTAAACCAAGCATTGAGCTTAGACATATATGAGTCTGGCGAACAGTAAACCTATCATTTCTGGACTCAATTAAGCACTGAGTCTAGTTTTGTGTAGGTCTGACAGGTCGTGAGACACATCACCTTCAAGCTTAGTCAAGTGTCAAGCCTAGATTTATGTAGGCATGGTCAAAGATATTGCACTCTATTGAGTCAGTTATATTTTATCTTGTTAAGGCAAATATATTTGATTAATATGTAAAAAATTTTTCCTTTCAAGAAAGAGAGGATCTCAGGACCTACAAAATGAACCAATGTAACCTCCACTCACCAGGTTTGATTTTCTCTATTAGGAAAGCTCCACACACACACGTATGGTTTTTTTTTTTTAAAAAAAAATTGTTTTTTACATGATATAATATAGGTAATATAGATTTAATTATCAGAAAGTCTCTAAATTCAAATGAGAGGATTTTTTTCAGGTATTGAATACAATTCATCAGTCATTTTGCTAAAAAAAGATAAACCGAATTACTAGAACCATAAGATTCATAATTTTATTTCATGTCTCGCCTTGATCTTCAAGCCCATGTGATAAAATTAGATTTCATTACTAATGAATTTATAAAACTTTTAAAGACTAATAATTTTGAAACAAATAAATACATCATTTAAAAAAATAGATAGAAAACATATAAATCACTTTTCATAATTGTAAAAAAATATTGGTTAAGATCAAATATAATCATTAATTTCACAATTAAATGTACTAAGCTTGTAAATGATGAATTAATTTAGAAAAAATGACATGTTGGAATGTAAACTCAAAAGGCACGTACCAATATATGTTTAAAATTTTCTAAACAAATAGATAGCTCTAGTTTTTAAGTCTTTATGTTATGAAAGCCTGCTTGATTATTATCCTTAACATGTACAAATCTTGTTCAAACTTAAAAAAAATATTTAATTGATACTCACAAAAAATGAATAAAAGATGACTTATCTGGTACTAACAACATAAGACAATTTTATAGGCACAAAACATTATTGATAATGGGATATAAGTTTGGATTTTAAATTAAATTTTCCCTGAATATCAAATAAGAAAGCACTAGAAGACATCAATTAAAACAAAAACTTAAAAAGGTTAGTGTTTTATTGTGGAGATATTTATACTTTATTATAAATTTGTATAGTGAAATGACAGTTTTGTTACCCACGATAAAACCCATAGAACGTGTTTTCTAAATGCAAAATAATCTTTTTTACTAAATTTATCTGTCCTGAAGGGAGACAAATCATCTTTTAATGTTTCATTTGCATAGTGTAATAGCTAAAATACTTTTACAAGTATAATTTGATTCATTATTAACAAGTGATATTTTTTTATTTTAATCTTTAAAAGTATAATAAAATGATTAAATTATCATTAGAAGCAACAAAACTATGACCTCAATCAATGAGTTTTTTTATCTTTTCATCATAGGTTTTTGTTATTATCAAATATGATAAGGACAATTTGATCTTTTAAAAATAAAAAAAAAGAAAAAAATTATTGATGTATATAACACACAAACAAACGAGTGGCAGGATTTCGTGCCTTTTGGATGACACATTCAGGCTCCTTTAAATGCTAAACACCACCTTTCATGGTGGTTTCGTGCGTGAGGTACTGAGATCTACATGGTGAAGGGTCATTTATCAGCAATGGGTTAGCATTGTGGTTTCAATGGACTTTTTTTTTTCTCTATTCTCTTTTGTTAAAATACAAAAGTGTCTTTTCATTTGTTTTTTATATCCAATTTCCTTTTTATTCTTTTTATTACTATTTTTTCTTCAATTTAGTTCATCATCTTCTGGTTTCATTTAGTTTTTATATTAAATTTAGTCATTATTTTTTTAATTGCTATTTTTTTATTGCTTTCCTAATGAATTTTTTTTTCAATTTTATCCCTTAGTATTTGATTTTAATTTATTTTTATCTCAAATTTGATTTTTATTTTTTTCTATTTGTTTTGTTTTAAATTCTTCTTTGGTTTTCTTTTTTTAGATTTTATTCCTTAAAATTTTATGATTTAGAATTTTACTTCATTGTTCTTTAGGGTTTCCTTCTTTAGCGTTAGTCTTAGGCTCATGACAAGGTCATATATTTTAAATATTAACATGAGTTGATTTTGGTCATTTCTTTTTAAATTTGATTTTTTCTAATCTCATCTTTTAATACATGATTTATTGAGAATTATACTTCATATTTTTTTTTCTCACTTTCATGTTATGTACACGAGGTTATCTCAATACTATGTCCATGTTTGCAATGCCATCGAGTTAGTCCATATTGACCTTAATTTTTTTTCTTTGCTTTTTTTAATCATTATTTTTTAGATTATTTGGTAGTTAAGTTTCGCTATTTTATTCAATTTTGCCTTTCAATATTAGATTATTTGATAATTGAGTTTTACTATTTTATTCAATTTGCTTTTAACATAGTTATTTTAGTATCATAACTAAATTATAGATTTGACATGGAAGCTCAAATGAGATTGAATCATGTTATCTCAATACTAAGTTTTTTTTTTGTTTCTTTTTAATATTGGTGGGATTTTCAATCAGACTTTATCTAAAATGATAATATTTAATGCAAAAAAAAATTCAAATTACACTGAAAATTAATGCTCATATGCGGTCTAATGTGCAGAAACTTTATATGCGAGGGACGCAATCGAGAATGGTATATATAGATTTGGGACTGAAATGAGATAGGGACGTGGCAATCTGAGGGTGCACAGCGCTAGGGCCGAAACGGAGAGAAAACGCGCGTGCCAATTAAGAAACAGAAACCGGATCTTGAGTCAGGATCTTTTGGTGCTCCTTCTCAGCCTTTGATCTTGATTACTGTACAGAGGGCATGCACATACGCGTGCGTGTAAGAGTCTCGTACGTTCTTTTCCTTTACACCTGACCGGTCCATTTCGCATATCAACTTTATTTTAAAATTTTAAAATCAACAATCTCACCCCCGCGTCCCCTTTTATTGTTATTTATTTATTTATCTCAGGCGGTATAATATACAATCTTTTCTTTACGCAGAGATGTTCATTCCCACAAAAAAAAAAAAAGGTGTTCTTGAGAAATACGATGCCATGGCCTACTGGAATTAATAAGAAATGAAGCAAAATTGGACAGACGAGTAAAACAAAGACAAGAACATTAAATTCATTAATGTATTTGTTTTCTATTGTTGTGTTTTGTATGGATAATCATTGTCTTATTTAAATTCGTTTTTATTAATGAATTGTATTTTTAAAATTAAATAAGAAGGTGAACTGAAGATAGTTCATTTCTACCTTTGAGTCTGGTAAAAATCATCCGATGTTTTTTTTTTTTTTTTTGCCCCTTTTTAGCCATTTGGCTTGGTTTATTTTCAAGATTGAATTCTACCATTTCCACTGTATTTTTAAACATTTTATTGGTGATCGAATAAAATAAGACAGAGCTTCGATCTTGACAAATACAATGCAGTGGAGTTCCTGTAGTAGTGGTACTGGTCTAGGCAGGTGTACGGTAGCCTATCATGTACCCATGTAGCCATGTTTGCAAGGCAAAATAAAAATATTAAATTTAATTAAGAGATTTCTAAAACCCTATTCAACTTCTTCGTTTTTGGAAGGAGACAGGATATGAATGAAGAGTAGAAGACAGTGACCGACAAATGCACCGTCATTCGGTCTATTGACGTGATTTGAAATTACGTTCAAAACAGTATTTTATAAAAATTATTTTTTAATTTAAAATTATTTTTTAATTATTTTTTAATTATTTTAATATGCTAATTTTTAAAATAATTTTTTAAAATAAAAAATTTATACTATTTTAATATATTTTTAAAGAAAAAATATTTTTAAAATATAACATTTATTATACTTTTAAACACCTTTCTATACAGCCAATTCAATACTTGATTACCCATGAGTGTTTCAGGAATAATTACTTTTTGGACTATCAACCATATATAGGCTCAAAAATACAATATTCTGTATAGTTTTTTTTTTTAAATTAGCATAGTAAAAAATAAAAAGAAAAAAATAACACAACCTAAAAAATATTTTAAAAAAAATAACATAATTTAGTGAGTCATATGCAATATAGAAATTGTAAATCATGAGTTGCATGCTTTATGTGCTTTATCTGCAACTTGCTAAAAAAATATGATCAAAATAGTTTTTCGTAATATTTCAATATCATGAGATATTTTTTTAAAAAAATATAACAAAACCTAAGCCTAGTTTATTTACATTGTAGTGTATAATTTTCATGAAATTTTATTCAATGAAACTCTAAGGATAAACAATAATTTAAATTTATCAATTTTCTTTATAAATAGTAAAATTATCACCTTAATTTATGTATTTTATAACCAAATAACATATTTTATACCTAATTCGATAAAAATCTCTAAATTAACATAGAAAAACCTTATCCAATTTTGCATTTAACAAAAACCTAAAATCATCAATTTTCTTTACAAATAACAAAATCAACAACTCAAATTAATGTATTTTATGACTAATTAACATGATTTAAACTCAATTCATAAGAACCCTATTTTCCCCCTTAAAAAAAATTAATTCTAAACCTTAAAATAATCAGAATCAACAATTAGCACAAATTAACAAAAAATACCAAGGATTTAATTAAGAAAAAATGTGTAATATATGTACTTTTTTTTTTATTTATGTGGGGTGTCCGGGTCAGCTTGCGCGTACCACGACTAATCCCCACGGCCCACTGAATACTCTGCAAACCCAGCAGACAGGGAAGGCACTGCAGGGATGACAGACGTGCATACCAGGACTCGAACTCATGTGCAGTGAAAGGAGACAAGCCCCTTCCACCACCAAGCCAAACCGCTCGGTGCATAATATATGTACTTTTTTTTTTTGTTTGAGTTACGTGGGGTGTCTGGGCCAGCTTACGCGCACCACGACTAATCCCCACGCCCCACTGAACACCCTGCAAACCCAGCAGACAGGTAAGGCAGCGCGGGGCTGACAGGCATGCAACTCCAAGGCTCGAACCCGTGACAGCAGAAGGCGCAAGACGCCATTCCACCGCTGGGCCGTTGCCTTGGATGCATAATACATGTACTTTTAGTGTTGCATGTGGGTGGTAATATTAATGGGTTGTGATGACCAAAAACCCAAGAAAGACACATGGGTGAAGAGAAAGAGAAATTACCTGTAAGAGTGTCATGCATGCGACTCGTCAAACTATATACTTATATCAATAATTTATAAACTATGTTATTTTCTAAATCTTTTTGTTCCTATGCTAAATTTTAAAACAAAAAAATGTCTATTATGCAAGAAAAAAAAATGAAAAACAATATTTTCTGTGTCTTTATGTGACACTCTTTCCACCGGATACTTTTGGATTTTGGCTCAGCATAGGATGAACAAATCCTATTTTTTCCCTTTTTTTTATGTGCTCAGCATAGGATTCGGATGCCATGTATACCCTTGCATAAAAAAATAATGTTGAGACCAAGAATAAATATAGATTATTCGGGGAGGATGATACCCCTTTATAGTTTTATATTTCCTGTCATATAATTGGCATGCATATTGTTTAACTGTAAATTCAAATGTTTTAACTTGTTTATGCATGGACAAATCCAAATGTTTATTGAATTAAAATATTTTAAAATCTCAATTAAAAAAAACAAATTATAATTTATAGTTTTTTAAACTTATTTTTTAAATTACAACCATAAAAATTATTACAATGACAAACGTACACTAAAATTCTACTTGCTTTTGCGGTTTTATAAAATTATTGAATTTTTTTTGCTTTCAATTAAATTTTTTTAGTGTTTTTATATCGTATTGTTGCTGTGTTAGCATTAAAAATAAATTTTAAAAAATAAAAAATATATTATTTTAATATATTTTAAAATAACAAACAACCGATGCATAACTCCATACCACACCAACCACCTTTTTACAACGTGAAAAATTATTTCAATTTCAAACTATTGTGCCAACCACCTCCTCTTTACTATGTTGAAAAATTATTTCAATTTCAAACTATTGTGATATCCACATTTGCATTTTTATACTCATGTTTCGCTGTTCAGTGGAAAATAAAAAGACTTGAGTGAGTGTAGGTTCATTATTTAGTTGCGTAGGTTCATTGTACGAGTTAACTAGGTTGGTCTCGGAGGAGACATTCAAATCCTCATAGGGAGGAAAGGACACATGTCACGCACCTACATGTTTCCCCATGCATTCTCTTCATCTAGTCATGAGGTACTCCATGGGAACAGATATAATATTGTCATAATTCGAGATGGATTTTCTTTGAGTAGACATTTTGAGTTTAGATTCGGAAAACATATCTCTAAAGTAAAAAAAAATTACCCAAAGATCAAAATCATGAGATTTCTAAGAATATTACATCTTTAAATAAATAAGAAAGAGACACATCGCTTGAACACCAAGCTAATTCCCTCGAGTTATGATGAATAAAACAAAAAACTTTGTATTATATTTAGGTCAAATATAGTGCGAGATTGGTGACGGAGACAATAATTAGTTTTGTCGCTCAATGCCTCCTTGGATATATTCGGAATGTCCCCCCACACCGCATAAGATCATGCGAGAGGCGATGCATCTCTCCCACCGCAGCGAATTACACTAGCATAATTAATTTGATTAAATCTTGTAGATTAAAAAACTGCTTAGTTACAATCTCCACGTAGTCGTTTTATTTGGATCATTGAGCTAGAAAACAATTGATAAATTTGGAGCACTAGCCCGACAAGAAGCTAATTATTGCTGCTCATTTGAATTTTTTAAGCGTGCGAAAACTCGGCTTTATCATATATTTTATCCATGCGTTTGTCTCAATCATTCAAAACCATCCTTTTGTTGATAGTTTAATTGATTTAATTAAAGTAGAATAAAAACCTAATTTACATATAAGATAAATGATGTCTTGAGATTAGCCCATCATCAACCAGAAATAAATAAATAAATAAATAAACCCTCCAACCCTGGCATAAATTGGTCACGTTCTCAGCCAACTCCTGTCTACTTATTGGTTGGTACTCAGCCATCTTTATTCCACAATCTAAAATCTAATTTATTCTATGAAATGATGAGAAATTCTTTAAAATACCCATCAAACCACAATACGACTTCATTCCAAGATTTTAATTTTTATTATTATTATGGGTCTCTGAATCCTACAACTCAATCCATATGGTATTATTTATTTAATATGTGAGTCCAATTATCAATTTTCATCTTATAGTAAAAATTATTCATTTACGTCATCATCAATTAATGGAGCAATTGGAACATGACACAATTAACCTAATTTTATTGCTATACTCTTGCACCAACCAGCAACTAAATAGCAATAATAATTCATAATCCACACTCACGTGTAATTGTCTCGGACGCAACCATTTAATTTATTAAAATCACCTATGTATGCTCTTAAAGTAATTATTTTACTACAAAAGACTAGACCGATGCCGTGTTTCTTTAGATAGTTTATGTAAAGACTTACCACGTTGTTTATAATCAATTTTTTTATTATAATTTAATTTAATTATAGTATTTGATTTGAATTTAATTGATAAATAAATAGAATTTACATGATTGATTGAATGAGATAAAATTCAATTCATTTGTTTTTTATACTACCTTCGAATACTTTCATCTTATTCCTTCGAATTTTTTTTTTAAAAATAGATAAATGAGTGTTTAAAAAAATAGTTTTAATATTAGTTTTTTTTTCTTTTTGAAATTATAATTCAGAGGATTCACTTCTAATTTATTTTTATAATATTTTCAGAGATTGAATTCTATTTGAAATTCAATTCTTAACATTTAAAAGTATTTTAAAAATGAAATTTTATTGAAAACTTTTTAATTAAATTTAATTTAGAGAGTTCTAAACGTATCTTAAAATGGATTTTTTAAAAACTATTCCTAACTTACATGATATATTATTGGCATATTTTTAACTGTTAAAACTCAACTTTATGATATAAAATCAAAATTTGAAAATAATAAGATTTACATGAAAATCAAATGTACTAGTGATATTGGAAAAAAGAAGAAGATAAGCAATGAGATTGATACGACTGCGTTGTATGAAAAAAATATATGAAGAATATTGAATGGCAGGGTAGCTACTTATTTTTTAATGCTATGCCAAGACCGCATGCGAACTTTCATTTGTTTTAGTAATTATCCGGGAGTGCAATAAATATTAGATTTTAAAGTATTTTTTATTTATAAATATATTAAAATAATATATATTTTTTATTTTTAAAAATTTATTTTTAATATCAATACATTAAAATACTCCAAAAACCCAAAATAAAATTTAATTCAATATAAAAAAATTAATTTTTAAAAAACAAACCAGCCAAACTCCTAAACACATCCTTAGAACTTTATCCTTTGTAGGCAGTTCAAATATAACAGCTAGGGCATAGATATGGCCATTAACAAAAGTTGGGCTTCCTATTGCCGTAAGGTCACTCTTTGAATTGTTTTTGTTATATTTTGATTTTGGTCATCACCCTTGTATTTTTCTTTTTCAACAAAAAAAAAAAAACAATAAACCTTCTTCTATAAGGTCTCATGTTTTCTCAAAACAACATAGAAAACACCGCAATATCATAAAAGAAATCAATTGTTGATATATTTATAATATTTCAATTAATGTTAAAAAAACATAAACTTTTAATTCTCATGTAGGTGGAGATTTAAATTCTCGACGAAGATTCATTTAATCATGTTTATATGAACACATGCCCAATACAAAATGTTATTTCATGACAGAAAAAAAAGAAGACATAATCTAATAGAATTATAAAAGGATTAATTAAAACAATTTGAAGTTGGAAATTGAACTTAGAAAGAATTATTCATCTCTTCTTTCATTTTCTTAAAATGTAAAATGTCAATTTTTCTTTATAATTTCTTTTGAGATCTACACGTGGACAATTAAATCACCAAAATTGTTCTACTTCTTTGTCCCCTTCTTTTCTTTTTTCTCATTTTCAATCTTTTGCGAGCAACTGTTGTTACAAATTTTTTTTCCCTTTCTTTTTTGTTAGAATTCTTTTTAAAATCATTGATAATAAAAAAAAAAAAAATCAATGTACTTGAGGTAGGTCCAAACAAACTATCTTGTCTTTAGACCTAGTTATCGTATTATCCTATCTAGATTGCTTGTTCATTTAGGTGGCTTCAATGAACAAACCCTATCTAAAACACCTTGAGCATCATGAAACCCGCTATTTAGGTCTCTATCTAGTTCTACAAACATAACAAGCCATAATACAAATTATAAGCTCTAAGAAGTTAGTACAATATTGCACGCTACTTACTAGAGTTATGCATGCCAAATATTTAATACTTTATTTATGACGACTGCCCTCCTATACTTACACAAGAATTGTTAATAAGACACCTACTTTTCTCACCAATGACTACCTAACATCAACCTATTTCTTTAGTAGGCATCAACTCATCTTATCAACCACTCAAGAGCGTTAGAATTTTCACCAATGGTATAACAACCAACAAGTATATGAGTTCTTCATAATTATTCCACTCTCTAAGAGGTCATTACTCAACTCATCATCAGGTAGGCTAATGTAACTAAGATATATAAATATCTTAGGTCACCAAATAAACAGAACATCCCTTATAACAAAAGTTCATGTAAGAGATCACAGAACTCATGGCTATTTGAGGTTATTCATGGCCATTTATAGTCACTCAAGGCCACTTATAATCTCTTATGGTCACTTGTGGCCACTTCATTCCTCTTATGGTAATTCATGGCCAATTAAAGCAACTTAAGGCCATTAAAGATAACTCAAGTCCACTTAATATATAAGTTCATTCACAATATAGAACAAAACTTAACAAGAATAACTATATGCTCGCCATTCCTCTTATTTTTCTTGGAAACTAATTCTTCTCATACAATAACTAACTTAAGTATTGAAGAGTCTTCTATTTCAATAAAGAACTTGTTTTTGCAGGAGAGTGTAAAAGTAACCTCATCACATCATCATCTAGTGGCCAAATCTAGTCACTCCATTAGCCTAAGACACAGTTATGTAAAGCCCAATTCAATTTGTAAGGACCTAAATAAAAGCTAATACATTTATTTTTCATAACAGTAAAAGTTTTGTTCATGATTGATGATTTAAAAACTCTAAGACATAAAAAAATAACTGATATCCCCAATGTAAGCAATCTAACTCCTTCAAATATCTATCAAATCACCATTCAAGTGAATGTGTTTAAAGATTTATTCTATCTATATAACAACAGCTTTACACTTTTCTTTAACAAGTCATATAATACCTAGATCCATTACATACACCACTAAGTGCGTATATATAACTTTTGTTCCTAAAGAAATAGAGTAAAACAATGTGAAACAAGTAGGCATGAGAATATTCATACTTTAACCCTTTAAATAAGTCACTCTTATCATGAAAAACATCCCCATACTAGACTTACTAGGTGTGAACTCCAAACGAGATCTCTAAATAAAATCTTTATGATTCCAATAGAATCTTTATTCCTTTAATAGAAATTATATATTAATAATGAAATATTCATGTCTCCAACAAAAATTCTATGTCTCTAACCTTATCTACAATTAAAATTTTGAGTCTCCAAGTTTATAATGAATTTTTCATATCTCTATAATTAAATCTTCATGTTTCTAATAAAATCTCCATATCTCTTTATCTCAAATAATATCTCCACATATCCATATAGCATCTTCATATACAATATTTTACTATTATCATAAAAAGTTATCCATCTCGAGTGAAAATGTTCTTTTTTTAGGAGGAGAAACAAGCCACCTCCATACAAAACAAATGTGCCAATCTTTAATGCATGCATATTCAGGTTCACTAATTTGGTTTTTCATACACAAAAAAGGTTATTCTTTATAAGGGTAAAAATGATGCAAAGGTAATCATGCAAGCAAAACATTGTATGTAAACAAAGAGCAAAGGATTCATAAGTTACACAAGAGAAAAACAAATTCTCAATCATGGTCACTCATTAGTCCATCAGCCAACAACATATTGTAGCTCTTTTTGTTGTAAACCTTATATTAAACAATATAAATTAAGATAAAGAAAATATTAAGAGAACAAAATTTATGACCAAGGGTGAAATTTTCAATTATTAATGTAAAACTCAAATGAAATAAAAAATTTAATCAGTATGTGAAAAGTATTAATAAAAATAACATATGGATATTTGGTGATTAACATTTTTATAAATAAAAGCAAAACTTCCATTCCCTTTTTATATAAGGTTAACTACATCCAAGAGGAAAAAAACTTGGATTTTTCTTTTTCTTCCTTCATTTATTTCTTCAAATTCTCTTAATTTGTATGGAATAAAGATTGAGATTTAAGTGATTTCTACCAAATAAAACCAAATTAAACTAGAAAAAACTTAGAGAGAGAGAGAGAGAGAGAGATTAGGAGTTGAAAATTAAAGATAAAAGTTGTAAAATTAAAAGGAGGAAAGAGAAATTCTTTTAAAGCACTACAAGAGGCTCATTAAATTAGGTTAATTGGTATTGGTAGGTGTTCTTTTACAATTAAATACACTTTCATCATTGTTTTTGGTTAAGGGATTAAAAATCCTAAAATTAAGAAATTATAGTTGATGTGATATTGTACATGATAATGTGAAATTGTTTGATTATTGGTTAATTACGGTTTAGATAACATAATTAATGAGTTAATTGAATAAATTAAAAACTAGTTATAGAAATTAAAATATTTAAGTGGCCAACCGTGATTTGATATTTGAGGGGAACTTAGATATTTGATTAAATTATGTCGGATTTGTTATTTTAATGATACTGGGAGTGTTTAAAATTTATTTTGAATGATATAACATTCAAAAATTTAGAAAGATAAAAGTATGAGAATCAATCAATTTTATAATACTTTAGGGTTTTAAATGATATGGTGGTGTTAAAGATTGATTGAGATTTATAATTCGAATGGTTATACAAGTTGTGTCTTGAATGAAAATTTGATAAAATGGAAAAATAGAAAATATATATGTAGGATGTATGATATGTTGTGCTGGTATTAATTATGGAAAAAATTTATATGTAAGGCCCTATAAAAGGAAGACTATGCTGAATCCTCATTAACATTATATAAATCCTTTTATTTAAATGGAAAACCCTTCACATGTTTAATATGTATGCATCAAGTAAATCTCCTATCTAGTATATTGATTAGGAAGGTCTATGCATATATGAGACTTTCTCCTATATATATATATATATATATATATATAAAGGTATAAGGTGTTACAATTGGTATCATAGCTTATGGTCGTGATTCAATAGATTTTATAAATTAAAGGGTATTATCAATAAACAATATGTATTATAGGATGGTTTAAATGAGGAGAGAAACTTAGAAAGATCTATCTTCTAATCAGAAAAGAGATCAGTTCACTGATAAGAATGAGGAGGAAATGAAAGATCTTTTAGGGGACACAACACGCTGAAGTAATTAGACACGAGCTCTAAAAGCTAGAAAAGTCCTACATTTAGATTCTTGTGCCAAAAGATATATAAGTAAATTATATGATATAGTTACGTTTAAACTGTGCACACTTTTGGTGTATGATAATTTGGAAAATAAGAGCTATAAAGATACTATATTAGATTGATTTTTGAATATAATTTAAAATTAAATACTACTCTTGACAATATATGAAAAGTAATGAGTAAGAGTTCATTACTCTTAAGCAAAGAAATATGACAATACTAAAGTATAAGCGATATTTTCAGGATCTTTCTATTTTTACTTCTACTTTAATGCCTATAGAGCATCAGATAAAGAAAATGAGGGATGACTTTAGATAAGGGTTAGAAAGGGATTGATCACTTTTAAGCCAATAATAGTCTAAAAATTAGTAGAAGCTAAAAAGTCCTTAGAGGCAATTCTTAAAAAGAAATAATAAAAGGAGGTATTAAAACAATAACAACAGATATGACAATACTAAAGTATGAGTGACACATTCAAGATCTTTCTATTTTTACTTTTACTTTAATGCCTATAAAGCAACATCAGATAAATAAAATGAGGGATGACTTTAGATAAGGGATTAGAACATGATTGATCATTTTTAAGCCAATAATAGTCTAAAAATTAGTAGAAGCTACAAAGTTCTTAGCGGTAATTTTTAAAAAGAAGCAATAAGAAAAGGTATTGAAACAATACCATAGATGATGCAGAAGTAGAATAAGCTAGTATTATATTAGGGTAAATCACCTCTCCTAAAGAAGAGAGGCGGTGAACAAAAGTAGAGTAACTTATTCAAGAGAGAGGGAAACTTATCCTTATAGAGGGGCATTAAGTATAGAAGAGTCCTTGGATGGACGGTTTCATTTAGAGGTAAGTTAGGCAGGGAATTCAACTAGGCTTATATCCCGTGAAATGTCTCTATTCTCATAATATAATTTGCATAATTGGGTACATCTTGATTATTATAGAGTAATAACCGAGAGGTGCTTTATTTATAGGTAAAAAAGAGCACCATTAAAGTGATTATAAATATACAGAGTATAGGTGCTATGTGCGTGGAGAACATAGATATCTTCAAAGAGACTTTTCAAATCGAAGCCCAACACATAATTAACATCAATCTGCAAGTGTGGATAGATTATAAAGGGAGATAAAAAGACTCATTTAGTTTAGAGTGAGTACTAGTAGAGGTCAACCTCAAGTACAAGCTAAAAGGACTTAGTGGAGGGTCTGTATTATAAATCAGAAAGATATTACAATCTAACTAAATATAGTGACATGTATGATAACATTAAATTCTCAAAATATATATGCTTTACTTAATTTAAAAATCACATATTATTTTGTATCTCATAAATTTTCTAGTAAACTGAATGTACCAAAATACAAGTTGAATAAATGGCTAGCAATTATTATACCTTTATAAAAAAACAATACATATTGATGATGTGTATAAAAGGTGTGCTATAGTTTTAGGGGTCATAGTATAAAGGTGAACTTGATACCTTTAAAAATATATAATTTTGATAATATATTAGGAATTGATTGGTTTAGTAAACATCATGCTAGTAGGAATTTTTTTATAAAGACAATAACATTTAAGGTAGCAATATGAGAAAAAAGTTGATTTTATGGGTGGAAGATGAATAGTGCTAAATTGTATCATTTTAGTGATCATTGTAAGGAGATTGATGATAAAGGGACATGATGCCTACTTAACATATGTTGGAGATTCGAGAAAGACAACATTAAGTTGTCAGATGTGCTAGAGGTGAAAGAATTCTTTGATGTCTTCCCTGATGAGTTACTAAGACTATCCTTAAGATGAGAGATAAAAGTCTTAATAGAAGTGATTTCATGAACTATACCTATCTCTTAGTCCTATTATAGAATAACTCTAATAGATTTGAGGGAGTTAAAATTACAACTGTAAGAATTACTATACAAAATATTTATCTAACCTAGCAATTCAACTTAGGGTGCCTCAATAGTGTTTATAAAAAGAATGATAGGACTTTCCAACTCTATATTAATCACAAACAATTGAATAAAGTAATGTTTGAAAAAAATATATCTTCTTTCATGGATTAATGATTTGTTTGATTAACTAAGAAAGACACATGTATTTTCAAAGATTGATTTGAGATCGAGGAGTCACTAGATGAGGATAAAGGAGGAAGTTTTTTACAAGTCTACTTTCAAAACCCTTTATGGGCATTTTGAATTTCTAGTAATGCTTTTTAGGTTAACAAATACCCTATCAATGTTCGTGGATTTGATGAATCAGGTCTTTTGATCATTTATGGACAAATATATTATGACATTTATTTATGATATTATGGTTTATTCTAAAAGTCAAGCGAATCACAAACAACATTTAAAAACAGTGTTACAAATTTTAAAAGAAAATCATTTGTAAGTTAAGTTAAATAAGTATGAATTTTTGCCTGATAATGTCATGTTTTTGGGGTATAATATATATGTAAAAGGTATATATGTGGACCTGAAAAAGGTGGAAACGATTCTAAGATGGAAAAGGCCTAGGAATGTAACATAAATTCATAATTTTATACCAGATTCACTCCAATGATTTGATTAATAAAGAAATAAGAATAATTTAAACAATCAAGATAGTGTGAAAGTGGTTTTTGAGAATTGAAAAAAAAAAAAACTTTAACCATAGTATTGACCTTTTCTAAAAGATAAGAAGGTTTTATAGTGTACAATGATGCCTTTAATAAAGACCTTGGATGTGTGTTGATATAGGAAGATGGTAGTATATGCTTCAAGACAACTGAAAAAAGCATGAAATAAATTATCCAATATATAATTTAGAGTTAGCAATAATTATTTTTTGCACTAAGAATTTAGATGCTTTAAAAAAATTGAACAGAAAAGTTTAACCATAAGAATTAAACATGCATAAGAGAATATAAGTAGAGTTAATTATGAATTATAATTACATCACTAGTTACTATTTTGAAAAAGGTAAATATTAGAACAAATGCCTTAAGCTAAAAAGGCAAGTCTATAATGAGCAGTTTACAAATTCAAAATCAATTTTTAAAATTCTACAAAAAGTAAGTACAATTATGTCTAGGTTTCAAAGGATCTTTGTTAGCATGGATAATAATGAGATCAATGCCATGTGATAAGATTTTAAAGGCCCATCATAATGAAGCAGAAGTAAAAGAAGATTAAGTTTATAATGAAATTATAAGATGAAACACATTTTTGGATTATGGAAAATAATATCCTTTAAAAGGTGAATATATCTTCTAAATGATGATATGTTGAATGAATAAATATTAAGAGGGGCTCATGAATAACTATTTATAATCTATCAAAAGATTATTATTGGTCACCTAATATGAAGAAATAGATAACAAAATGGGTAGTGAAGTGCGTTATTTGTCAACAAGTAAAAACTAATTATCAAAAACTAGTTGGAAAATTACAGCTTCTTCTAGTGCCAAGATAAAAATGAGAGGACATCACCATGAATTTTGTGTTGGGTATTCTAAATAGTAATACAAGAAACACTACAATTTGAATAGTTTTTGATTGACTAAGTCTGCTTTGTTTTTACCTATAAAAATAATGGATATGATGGACAATTTGGTTGAGTTATATATCAATGAAATGGTTAGGTTATATATAGTTGTGGTGTCCATTGTATCTTTTTAGGATATTTAATTTGCATTTAGTTTGTGGTCGAGTATACAACTTGTTTTGGGGAAAAAAAGTTAAAAATAATTATAATGTTCCATCTTCAAACTAATAGATAGTTAGATATGACTATTCAAATACTAGAAGACCTAATAAGATCTTTTACTCTTGATTATAGAGAAACCTAGGAAAAACACTTATCATTAGTGAAATTTACTTATAATAACAATAAATATGAAACTAGTAGGGTTAGATCTGATACAAATAACTATAGATAAGATCCAATGATTAGAGGAGGAATGAAAAAAGCCAAAATAGATAAAAAAGTTAAGTTGAAAATTAGAGAAGACTTTTAGAATTTAAAATAGGGGATCAAGTATTCTTAAAGATTATGTCCTAGAAGAATGTAATTTGATTCGGGAAGAAAAAGAAGTTGGTACTAAGATATATCAATCCCTTTAAAATTATAGATAGTATTGGACCAATATATTTATCAGTTAACATTGTCGGTCTATTTATTAAAGATATATGATGTGTTTCATATATTTCTACTTTGGAATGTAGAAGTGAATCCTTCGTAAGTTTTACCACAAGTGTCAAAAGAAATATAAGATTTAACACTTGATGTTATGCCAATAAAGTTTATTGACCGAGGAAATTGTGAAATAAAGCGGTATCCTTTATGAAGGTAATGTGAGGAAACTCTAAGTAAAATAAAAGACTAATTTTGAGGAGAAATTAATGTAACTTGCAATAAAAATAATTAAATTAAGAGAATTTCTTCTTTTTCTTCCGGGCATGATATCGATGATTCATTTTTTTAATTGGTTATTGCTAATTTTTTTTTTATGGTTCATCTAAAAATTTTTAGATTGGCCTACAATGTAGTGCAGATTACTGATCTAGCATATATTTAGAACTTGGTTTTTTACTGTAGCAATAAACAGTTAAAAACGAAGTCCATTTTCATTTTAGTACTTATTTTGTATTTTTAAATTTCATCATTCATTGGGTTTACTAGGTATTGAACTTCATAATTTTTTTTTATGGAGTTATTTTGGTATTGTGACTTAGGTCGCGAGTTTTGTGGGTTAGATATGTTGACTCAAGTTATTTTTTTAATTACATTTTTTTCATAACTTTATTTTTCAATATTGAATTGATTAAAAATTAGATTTTATAATTATTTTCTTATTTGGTTTCTATGAGGTTATCATGATCTCATGACTCGGACAACGAGTTTTGTAAGTTAATCATGTTAGCTCTGGATATTTTTGTGTCTTTTTTGAATTAATTTTTTTCAACTTCATCCTTCAACATTGTGTTTATTAAGAATTATTCTTTCTATATTATCATGGTTTCATGACCACAATTAAGATTTTTTTGTGCTAGCCAGGTTGACTCGATTTTTTTAATGGTTTTTTAATTGATTTTTTAATAAAATTTATCCATCAAAACTGAATTAATTGGGAATTGAACTTTATATTTTATTTCTATCGAGTTATCCTGATTTCTTGACCTAGATTTGACAAATTAATCCGGGTTGATAATAGTCATATTTTTGTCATTTTTAGTTGATTTTTTTTTAATTTTATCCTTCAATATTGGGTTGATTGAAAATTAGACTTCATAATTTATTTTGATTTGTGTTTAATAAGATTATCTCTGTCTCATTATCTGAGTCACGAACTTAGTCGATTGACTCTGGTTTTTTTTTTTTAATTAAGTTTTTGTAATTTCATCATTTCATATTGAGTTGATTAATGATTAAGCTTTGATTTTTTATTTGCTTTTTATTTAATTATTTTGATCTTATAATTTATGTTTGACAAGTTAACCTGATTGATTTTATTTATTTTTTAGTTGAATTTTATTTTTACATATCATATTGATTAAAAATTAAATTTAATAATTTTATTAGTATATTTTTAATAAAATTATTAAGATTTTATGACTTGATAATAGATTTAACAGTTTAATATAAATTAATGAGTGTAAATTGTATTGTTTTTTTAACAATTTTTTTTTAATGTTTTTAAATAAAAATATATTTTTATGGCTTGTTGAAATTGTTTTTTAATCTAACAAATCAATGACATTTTATCGGACTCGGGCATTGATATAATAATACCCTCAACAAAAAGGGGTTTTCTGATACAGCAAAGTGATAGGATAACTCTGTACTCTGGTTTCTCTCTCAGAACTCTCATGTGCTGTTTCCAGAGAAAAGCTGAGAGAGGGACAGAAAGAGGACAGCAGCTCTGCAAGCTAATTCAATCTCCCTTACATGTTGAAGATTTGTTTATTATATTTTGGCTTTCTTTTTACTCTTACCTGTCTTGTCTGACTGTCATTTCTCAAGTGCCCCCGAAAGGTTGGTCCATCTTGTCAGAACTCACTCTGGCCTGCCATAATACCAAACAAAGAAGCCGATGTGAGAGCTTTTGCAAGCATTCTCAACACGCAAAGACCAAACAAAGCTATATTAAAAACCAAGTAAGTCTATCTCTCCATGGACTTCCATCTGAAGCAATGGAGAAACCAGCATGAGGAGTCAGGGCAACAACCCTCTGCAAAGATGCCAAAACTCCTCATGGATCCCCATCAACCACAACAACATCCACACTCATCTGGGTCTGTTGCCTTCCCTTTGTTTCTACCTGAGCCCAGCTGCAAAACCAGTAACCTGTCAGCATTTCCTGATTCAAGCACAGCTGCATACACCAGACTTCCTAGTAAGTTTACTCTTGACTTTTCTTGCACCCCCCTCTTCCTCACCTAATTAAAGAAAGTTTCATGGTTTGCTTCAAATGTAACGTGCTCAATTTACTCCCTTCATCAATTATAGTTGATGTGAGTTTCTTTTCCTTCTTCTTTTGTGAATGGTGCTTGTTCTACTTGTTAGAGATCATGGGGAATTACTTTAGCCTGGAACAGTGGCAAGAGCTAGAGCTGCAGGCTTTGATCTACAGATTTATGTTAGCCGGTGCAGCTATTCCTCCGGAGCTCCTCCAACCAATCAAGAAAACCCTTCTTCGTTCTCACTCTCCTCCATATTTCCTCCGTCATCCTCTTCAACTATATTATCAGCCATCTTGTAAGCGCTTATAACCAAAACCTCTCTAAAAAAATGCGGAGTTGTTGTGGTTATATAGTTAACTAATTACTGTTTGCCCATATATATCAACGTGGTTTAATATCGTCAGTACGTAGTATTGCAAACAGGGTATTGGGGAAGAGCAGCCATGGATCCGGAGCCAGGTCGGTGCCGGAGAACAGATGGGAAGAAATGGCGGTGCTCCAGAGACGTGGTGGCAGGGCACAAGTATTGCGAGCGCCACTTGCACCGTGGCCGCAACCGTTCAAGAAAGCCTGTGGAAAATCCCTCACCTACAATATCCACTAACATCACTTGCTTTGGTATTGGAGATGTGGGTGGTACCGCATCAGCTTCTGCTTTCAATTGCAGTACCACACCAACCATATCAGAGGTGGTCAATGGGACTCGTTTTTCGCATACACTAGAATCCCCTTCCATTCATCTCAATCATAGGTAATCTTGCTGCCAGGCTTTAATTTAATGATTTAATAACCTCATCAAAGATATTCTTGTGGACGATCCTCTGGATTTAAGAAACTAGTTTAAGCAGAATTTTCAACTAACTAGGAGGAAACATGATTATGGAATCTCTAATATTGTCCTTAATTGATGGGACCGGCCTGTTTAGAAATGCTAAATATGTCTCCAACTGAAAGAATTGGACTGCAAGCTACCTTTTCATTGTTTTGTTTTTGCTTTAACTTCTTGCTCACCCTTATTGCAGCTCCAAAACTGAAAGCAAGGGCGTAATTGGACTACCACCTCCAAATGAGGTTGGTAACAGGTCTGATGGTCATATTCTGTGGCATTTTTTTGACGACTGGCCACGATCCGTTGATGAATCCGACAATATTAATGCTGGAAGCTCAACGAACTCTTTAACCTGCCTCTCCGTTTCAATGCCTGGAAACTCACCAGCATCAGATGTGTCACTGAAATTGTCCACTGGGAATAATACTGCAGAGGAGGAGCCGGAGCCTGAGCCGGAGCCATCCCCGATCCCTAGAGACAATACAAGCAATTGGGCAGGTGCAGGATGGGGCACAAAAATTACAAACCAGGTGGTGACTTCAATGGGGGGCCCTCTTGCTGAGGCGCTGAGGTCCTCCACTACCAAACTCATCTCCCACGAATGTTCTGCACCAGTTGTCTCGCCCCACTGTTTCTGAAACTTTGATTTATTTTAGGTTAGTTTGTGGTGTAGTAACAGAGGCACGCACACACACCCACGCACCCACACATCCATCAATACGTGCATTAACTAATAATGCTGGGTTTTCTGGTTGCTACGGACATCCTAGTCAAAATCTTTCAGTGGACGGTGTTGTGTTTATTTGATTGAAACCATGCCATGATTTGTTAGTTATGTTTAATGTGGTAAGAGCCGAGGCTCCTTTTCATCTGACGGCGTAGACATGCATGAAGTTGAGGCAAAATCAGGTGCCCGGTCATTTCATCCGTATATAGGCTTGTAGCTGCAGCCTTCCAGGTTATCTATCTTAAATCAGCTCATGCCATCACCCCTTATGGTTTAAATCTCACCACTAAAAATTCAATGACCTGAATTAAATGAAAAATAATTTGTTGCCATTTATCATGTAATAAATCATTTTCATTCAGTCTAAATTATTTAAATTTAATAATTTAGATTTAAGGAGCAGAAAATGGTGGCCTGGAAACACATGCCTCGTTTCAAGCAACTACCTTTTCTGGCCATGGCTATGGTAACCAGAAGCGATGGCTGTTCAAAACTCCATGAAAGAAAAAACTGCTACTTCCCTAGTACATAAAAAAAGGTTAAAAAGGCCAAGCTTCTGCAAACATAGAAACAAAATGAGACTGGTCAGGCAACACGCATGAAAATCAAAATCAAAATCTCCAAATTGAATAGCCACCCGATGACTGCTACCTTCACGAGTGCCATTAATCAGCACAACACTCACATGAGAAAAACTAATCAGACAATAACATTTTATTATAAATGCACCATTATTTACAGGAGCATCACAATGTGCCTATACAAGAAGAGGCCTGCTTTGAACTTGGAAGGGCACGATGACTTGACCAGCAAATACTACACAGTTGTCAGACAAAATTCTCTACATGTTCAACATTGTTTGGTCTTCTTTTGATCCACTGATTAACAATTCGCATGATCTCTGCCTTAGCTCGTTTTTCTTGGTTGTGCTTGGATGACAAAATGCTGGCTGGCGACGGCACTAGGATTGACTTAAATCATGGTCCTCCATGTACTATGTCGATTGAAGATGCCTGATGCCCATCCTAAATCGAGAAAGGCTCTGTTGAGATCAGTATCAGCCCTCAGCAGGTTCATTTTCACTCTCAGCAGGTTCCAATTCATCCTCCACCAGAGCATAGACCACAGCCGTTCTACTTGGTGCATACACCAGGAAGGAACGAGGTCGGTCATCATACCACCCTTCCTGCACAATCACCACATAAATGCTGACAACTATTCTAATATTTACAAGGAAATGCCTGGTCGAAGATTGATGAGGATGAAACTTAAATTCAGGTAACAAACTTGAGAGAATTTTCTTACTGAGGTGAAGTACTCAGCATCCTGATCAAGCCTTTTGAAGCCTCCAAACAATGGATCATCAGAATCTAAAACAATCTGCAAGCAAAAATCAAAATGTGTTTTATAAATATAAGTTTAAAATTTGAGGCAAACTAGCACAGCATGAGGCGTCAACTAGATTTACAAGTTCTAAAATGCTGGGATTTACTGGATATCTATAAAAAGAACTGAACTGAATTGGAAGCTTACACATTCCTCAACATAGATTACTCAATACTGAGCATACAAAAGGAAAGGCACAATTAGCACTGTTGATTTTGTTTTTTTAATGTTCATAACCTTTATTACTTGTGCAAGCATATAGAAAAGGATACAGAGAATACCTTGTACTTCCCTGGCTTTAAGCAGCCTACTCGGTAATCTGAATAGCTGTTGGTCCAATGAAAATTAAAGACAAAAACCAAGTTCCCTCTTTCAAAGACAATAACTCGATCCCCTTCGTTTTTCCGTGATATATATTGGTGCTCAGATGTCATGAACTGCAAAAACAGTAACCATTTAAGCCTTACATTTTTAATTTATTTTTCACATTTATCTTAAATTTTGCAAGCACAGGGTAGCAAACACGTAGATTTGCTGGTTAGGTATTTCATGCCTATAATCGAAATGGAAATGAAGGTGAAAATGATCCTTTGTTGGGGATGGGGTTCAACAATCTAAATTAAGCACCAAAGATAAAGCAATTTGAATGACAGATATAGTCAGCTAATTTTCAGTTGTGTAAAACTCTAAATTCCAAGCCAAGAGAAGTGAACAGGAACAAAACAAATTGGGAAATGAAGTACATTTAAAAAGACTTTAATATGTGGAATACTTTTAAATGTGAGCAATCTGCTTAAACCGTAGCTGTTTCACAAGCAAGATGGATAATCTTTTTTCTAACCTGTGTTAGAGTTAAAATAGCTTGTCAATTCATTTTTAAAATAGGTAGTCAAGTGTAACAGTTAAAAAGAACAGTAACCAGTGTGTTTCAAGACCTAGAAACAAAAGTTGAATTTTCTTATGAAAAGAGAAAAATATTGGTCATTGTTTGAAAATATGTTACAATTGGAATGTGGTATGGTGGGGACATGATTTGAAATGATTTTAACTCTCTTACAGGTTACTGAGATATGCTTTGCTTTGCAGTATCTTGCAGAGATTTGAAACCATGTGATACAAGTAAATAATTGCAGGCTTCCAACATCTCAGCCCACATACATGAAATAGAAAAAACGAATCAAGCTAGAATATGGAGAAACTGGCTCCTTTACCTTGCTTAATATGAGATGCATTCAAGCAAATAAATAAATATAAGTTAATAATCCATACATGCAGCTCACCAGCAGCCAAAACTATGCTAAATGACAGTATGATAGGAACTTACACCATAGATTTCTTCAAGATGCTGCATTGCCTGATCAAATTCTTGCATTCCATGATATCTTAGATAATCTGCATCCCCCTGGGCATGCATGAAAAATCAACACATGTCAGATGTGCATAAATTCCAGAAACCATAGTGGAAGAGCTACTTTGATTCAACAATTCTTAAAATTCCTCATGGGTTCATCAGTTTGTTTTTCTAGCGCAAGTAATGGTTATTAAGACCAACACCTTTTCAAGCTTCAATTGAGCCAAGAATAAACTGCAATGGTCAGATTAGGTTTCAAAATCAGGCATAAACTTACTAGATCAAATCTGCGCCGGCATTTATCATAACTGTGATTATTGCCTGGAATAATTTCACCAGTAGGAAGGTGCTGATCGCCCCTTGGGAAATCAATCCACTCTGAGAAAAATAAAAGTAAAGTACACCGACATAATAAAAGCTACCAATTTAATAAAAATTCATTAAATGATGATAGAACCAATAAGAAACATTAAAGAATAGTAATAACCATGGTAATAAAATTCATAAATATTCTTACCAGGGTGTCCAAACTCATTTCCCATAAAATTCAAATATCCTTCTCCTCCTAAACCCATGGTAATAAGCCGGATCATTTTGTGCAATGCTATTCCACGATCTATAAGAGGAGTTGATGGTCTATCAAGAGCCATGAAGTCGTACATATCCTGAGACAAATGGAGAATTAGAAGACTGATTTTCAGCTTGATAAAACATAGGGTATTATGATGTGGAGTAGGAAGAAAAACAGCAAAATATAGTAGAAAATGGTAAATTTTTTAATAACTTGGGAGTTTGTAACTTTAGGGATCACTGCTCTATAGGAAAACGTTTATATATAAAGCAAAACGAAATGGTGTCTCATCCCAAGCATTTAACATTTTATGTTTTTTTCCTCATGCCAAGTGTTTAAGATGAAATAGAATGACATGTTTTCCTTTGATAAATACAAATAAAATGACACATTTTGGACTCCCTAAATAGTAACATCCTAATGGTTCAAGCAGTGTGCCTACAAAAAACAAATTGTATTATTGACATAACACTATAATTGAAAGGGATCAAGCCTACAATTACTCTACAACTTCAAAAACTCTATCAATTTAATGGTCATATAGAAGATAGATGTAGATCTATTCAAATTTTAAAGGTTTAATGGCGAGCCCTAAACTTTACTATCTTGTTCCAGCGTCAATATCCTTCTAGTTTTAGCCATAACACTGCTGAATTTTCTGTTTCTATTGTTTTCCTCTTGCCACCCTGCATCGAATGATTGGCACATGAGCTTTTGGAAGAATTTATATTTTCCTTGGTAATTTTAGTGTTGTTGTTTAGTTTAGGAATCCTCTAGTTATTTGGGTTTTTCAATTTTCATGCAACTTTGAAATGTGATTCACTCTATAAGGATCAGGATTTAGACTTGGAACTAATATAAATAAGGTTGCTTTGGCTAATTTACAGGCATCTTTTATTTCCTATAAATATACTGTAGAGGTTTCTCTACAAACCAGCAAATCAATGTTTATAAGTTTGAGCTTCAATTTTCTTATAGTTTTAGCCCATTATATCTGCAGTAAGTGCTGGTTTCCTCCTCACCCTACTTCAACTCTGAAGAAAGTACTCTGATAAAATAAGATGAATAAAGAAAGCTAATCCCTAGATATATACACCAGATGCAAAAAGTCTTCTTGCTAGAGTCAAGTTCTCCAAGGGGATTGCAAAGAAAAGTTTGTTTTCCTTACTGATTTTGGTGTTCTCTTTTAGTTTCACAAATCCTTATGCTATTTAGATCTAGTTATGTATATCTAACATTTGATGATAGTAGTCAACTAGGATTTGTGGCAATTTCTATTCCTACAATGGTTATAACTAGAATAAATAGGCTATTAGAGGTATTGTAGAAGACAAATCAGTTTAATTAATATTTACAATAGTTAGAATTTCTACAAACCCTGCACCTCATTCTCTTCTTCAAACTTTAAACTTGTTCAAATGTTAACCATTATTTTTCTGTTCTACCTACTGCATCATTTCTCCCACAGGTGTTGACAGTCAAGTGAAAAACAATATTCTCCAATAAACATGTGCATAAATTTTGATTATGGAATGATATGGGAAAGAACTCATATAACCTTGTCCATCAACCAGAATGCAATGGTCTTGTCACCAACAAGAGCTTGGTCATGACTTTCAGCATACGAAACGCACTTTTCCAGCCACCTTCTGTTAGTGAGAGTGTGTACAATGTCACCCATTCTCCACTCTTCATCCTTCTTCCTACACCCAGTACAAATAGAAAGTGACTGACAGAAAAGACCTTAAAATAGCATCAAACAAGAAGATGCCGATTCAAGGCAGTCGAAAAGAGGTTGCAGAGTTCCAGTGGCAACATACTGGAGAAGCTCAATCCATTTATCAGCAATGGCCATGTGGAGGCGATAATCAAATCCCACACCACCATCTTGGACAGGAATGCAGAATGTTGGCATTCCACTGACCTGTGAAGTAAAAAAGAAAATTATAAACATGAGCAAGCAGAGAGGTCTGGCATTGGATTAACTGGAGCTGTTGATTCCTCTAGGGGGCACAAACTTACATCTTCACCGATGCTAATAGCATCAGGGAAGAGACCATGAATCATATCATTAACAACCATCAGATATACCACAGCATCTATGTCAGTTGCATATCCAAAGTACTCGTTGTAGTTTCCAGTAAAAGTCATCTGCATCAAGTTGGAAAAAATAACCAAAGAAAATATCTGTCATTCAATCATAAGTCAAATAGAACACCAAACAATTAAGTTCCACCACCCATAGCCCTAATAGAGCTAAAAGGAAACATCAAAATAAGCATAATGAGCCTAGCCATGGTAGTCACATAAGGTTTAAGAATCAAGCATCTATAACTTTTATCCCTCTAATTGAGCACATCCTAGGCTTCATAGAACTCGAGAGATTGTTACCTGATCACACAAACAAAAATAATATACCCTAAAGAACCTAAATGATACCTGCAACCCATGGTGGGTGTACATCATCGAAGTCACACCATCAAATCTGAACCCATCAAACTTATATTCATCCAGCCACCATCTTGCATTTGAAAGAAGAAACCTCAGTACCTAAACCAATGAGCAAGTATTTAGTCCTCACCAACTATAAGAAAAAGACAAATGAAGACTAAAAATTCCAGACAAATACTGTAGCTGAAGATTCAAACAAGCACATACTTCCCAGCTGCCATAGTTGAAAAGGCGAGAGTCCCACATCCAATGATGTCCCCGTGAACCAGAGTGGAAGTAGTGATTATCAGTTCCATCGAACATATTCAAACCATCCAAAGTATTGTTCGATGCATGGCTGGATTCATTTGATATTAGTTGTCAACCAAACGAAAGATTATTACAAGGAGATCAAGTAATAATTGGTAATGAAAGTTCACTATGATTTATGGAATGAAAGATTGAATAAAAGCATTAAAAAAGTTATTTATCCAATCAAACAGAATAAGTGACACCCAAAATATTAGTAAGCGCACTTAGGAAAAGAGCTGCTATCATACCAAACTTGCTGAATGATAGCATGATGAGTTCACAAATGATAGGTTCTGTTCTTGCCCATTGTTGACTTAACTCAACGAATTGGTTTAGTGAAAATTAAATAAAAGCTACGGATTAATGAAGGTTATGATTCATGTATTCCTGCACATAACCCTAGATGAATGACTCTTCATCTCAAGATTCCAATTAATCTGCAGAACATATTCTTACTTTAAGATGGCTCAAACTTTTCTAATAAATACTAAAATACAAAGATGTAAATAGTGGTTATTCAAGAATAAACATTTGAAAGCCACTACACCCAAATAATAATTTCCATAATTCATGCATTTTTCAAGCTTGTTTCTCCCTCTTTTAACTTATAGATGTCAATTCGCCAAAATCATCAGAATTTAAAGTTTGAGTCGAAACCAGTCATTTATACATATTGTACTTAATGGAAAGTTACCTGTGAACAATATCCATGAGAACAAGCAGACCTAACTCGTGAGCTTTATCTATCAGAGACTTCAGATCATCAGGGGTTCCACACCGACTACAGGGTGCAAAAAAATTTGTGACATGGTACCTTCATATCATCGAAAGGAATTCGTGAGTTTACAGGGAAGCAAAAACTGCCCACTATGCTAATGAAGACCAAGCTTTGGGAAAATATACATGTAAAAGAAAAGAGGGGACTAATAGAAAGTGGAGCTTTATCCTAATTAAAGGAAATACCCGAAACTAGCATAATATGAATGCTCTTGAATAGCCATAATCTGAACAGCATTATAACCAAGTTTTTTGATCCGAGGAAGCACATCATCTCTAAAGTTGGCATATGTGTTGATTAATGGCTCCTGCATTTTAGAAGTGGCAAAATTAAAAGGGATAAAATGAAGAGGCAGCAAATTAAATAGGAATAAGAAAGGGAGAGATTAAAGAGTCCAAATAAAGGTCATGCCATAATGTATTAAGATCTATAACCTAACCATTCTCATCATGCACAGAGATTTCAACAAAATACATAAATTGTAAAAATAAGACGTGGTAATTGAAGGAAGGAAAAGAAGGAAATCAGAAGTATGTAGTAAAAATAATCACTATGACAGTATCCTGAACCATTGTTTTTGATTGATGTTTGTTCAATCATGCAAGGGCAAGAGAATATGGTTTCAGGCATATCGCATTGTCCAGGCTTTGAGGAGGACCAGAACCCTGAACAAGGTTGCTGGTACAGACCGCTGTTCTTTAAGAAAATGTCATCTTGCACTATTTGGCAGGATTACTGAAGCACGAGTATAGTGACTGATCATGGTCCATCATTATAGAGGCATTTGTAGATGCTTCTACCATGACAAGTCAAAGAAGCATTCTGCGTAAACTCCCAATTTCTTTTTAATAAATATTTGCCAAGATATAAAACAGCTCTAGCATGTTTGAACACCATCCAGTCATGAATGATTTTAATCACCGGTACAAAGACGCAGTGAATAAGAGCTTGTAACATGAGACATAATGGGAGAAGATGCACACCGTACTACTCATTCCGACATGAGCTTCATAAATCCTTAGTGACTTTGGTCTCTTTGGTTGAGGATGTTTGAATATATACTTTTCCTGCAAAGAAGCAAGCAATAGCATCAAGGTGCAAAGCCAGACCTCAAACAGAAATTATGAAGAAAATGGAATAGATTTTCAATCATTTAATACAATCTTGAGTGTTTTACAGCATAATGCTTGTTGGTTCTCAAATGAACACAGATTAAAGCCACAACTAATAACACAGATTATTTATGCATTTGGCTTCTACTCCAAAGTTTAAGTTTTTACATCTGATGCTTGTTCAATATGATGACTGATTTTATTGACCATTGGTGTTGTAGTGAGTAGCTTAAAGATTTCACTAAGATCACAAATGACAAGAGGCTCGTGACTTGTGAATTGCTGGACAAAGAAATAATCCAGGATGGCTTCTTCTGAGGATCATTCTTTTGTAGAATAATCTGAATCTTCAACTTGCTTCTTCTTCTTTTTCATAAATCAAGGAGTACTCTTTATTAGAAAGAAAGAAAAAGGAAACAAATATGGGTGATAAGGCAACACCAAGCCAGACAAAACTAAAGAGCACCACTACCACCATTATAACTCACATGGATGAAAATAAGACACGACAGCAAGCTACAACCTAGAGATAGCAAGGCCCAGCTAAGACAAACACACAGGGTAAAGAGCCTAAGATACTAAACAACCAACACAGCAAAAGTGCTGGGGGGCCCAAAGTTACAGCACAAGAAATTGGAAACATGCTTTCATACGACATAATGGTGCCCAGATCAGGAGAAACAAGGACCAACAGACCCAAGAAAGACTGCAATCAAAGGCAAGGAACTCTTCAATACCCTTCACAGCCAACCACACTTAATCATCATGAAGAATGCGTTGGGAATCTTTAAAAGGCCAATCTCTTCTCTTAACTACAATAACCAAGGTTTCATCTAAGTTCGAAGTCTCCAAGACTACATCAGTGGGCTCCGAGATTCTATCATCCATCACCATCTTTTCATCGTCTGCAACCATTCTTACTGCACTAAACATCAATTGATTTTAACTTTTTATACCTTCTAAGCAACATGGCTAATCTTTGAGAAAATAGCCTCGGGATACAAATATAGATGTTTCTTTTCTTTTTCCTGGCTTCAACCTTATTTCTTCTTCCCTTTCTCAACACAATTAAGGGAATATGAAAATCATCACTCAAAGAACTTTGGCTATAGTATGGTGCTGGAAACGAGACATGGGGCAAAGAAATTGGCAAGGGAGAAGTGTGAATCTTGTTATATTCTCATGGTTGAACAAATGAAGGACTGGAGAGCTGCTTGAGATAGGACTTAAGAAGTAAGCATAAAGAGTTGATCCAAACCAATCCAAAGGAGAAATAAAGCCTTCTATGCCATCTCCAAGACAAACTTCAGAAACACAAAGACCTTGACTGTGCATGCTGCCTAGGGGCCTCTGGCATTTCCCATGTACTTGAATTTCCCCTGTTTATCCATGGAAAGCCCATCTGCAGCATCAATGTACCCCTCTAATGGATTGTCTAGGTTGTTTGGAGCAACAACGTGTTACCATCTGCAATAGATTCTCCAACATGATATGAGAATCATTTGCATTGGAAGAATTGATGCTTATCAATGGTTGGCACATCTCATTGGGAGTGTAACACCTCCAGCAAAGGTGAAAAACAAGTGCTAATCTTCATATATTTGAACAACAAAACTACCACCATTGTTTATTACAGAAATGGTTTGATTGATGATTTTTCTATCCATGGCAATCATCAAAACTCAAGGCGAACAAAGGAGACTAAAGACCTGAAAACATCTGGGCAGTAAGCAGAAGAATCCCTATATTATCGATTTTATCTTGACGAGGTCCCTCATCTTTGAGATTTCTTAATTCAACCTTTGTACTATTGTTTTATCCATAATGTTATCACTAACGGTATTGTTTAACCAATAACTTTGAAATAGTTTTTGGAATATAATTATTTATATTAGAAAAATATCATATACAAAATAAGAAATAAATTATTTTAAAAAAATGTTATCAGCATAAAATGAAAATATGAGAACTATATAAATAAAAATGAGAAAACTATAACCAACTAATTTTATCATTCCTTGATTTATAATTACATTTTTACTAATTAAAAATTTTAAAACAAAAAAAAATTATGAAATTGAGTGAAAATAAAAAAAGAAACAAAAAGCTCAATTAAATAATAAAAATCCTTTCCATTACAACCTTTCATTATCACCCCCGTTTAAAAATTATAAGAAATTCAACTAAATCTCAAACAAACTTTTAGTTACTAGCATATCCCTCTATCATCAAACAACTATCTCTAAAAAAAGTTCATATAGTAAAAAAGTTGGAAAACACGTAACAAAATTGGATTTTTTAATGAAATACATAAGAATTGGACAAGTGGTTTGTAATAGATTGGTTTCCATGAAAAAAAATGGGAGAGAAAATCTAGATATGTCTTTTTTTCTAAAAACAATTTAGTTTAGATTTTGTTTTCATTTATTTTTTTAAAGTGAATTGATTATATTATTTTTTATTAGTTTAATTTTCTTTTTAATTTATAAAATGATTAATTATATGCATGGGCTAATAATCATTGTTAGGACTTTAATATTTATAATTTTAATGTTTGTAAGCTTTTAGAATTCATTATCTATTTCTTATTTTTTATGACTTTTTTCAAATATAAAAGAGCATATTCCAAAATTAACAGACAAAGAACACCATAAGTAACAGGTGGACCAATGGTATTGACGAATCAGTAGTACAGTGATTGGATTAAGAAATTTAAAAAAATGAGTGTCATTAAAACAATATTGATAATATAAGACTCTTGAGCTCATTCACCCCAAATATAACGATCTAAACCAATATCTTTGCTATCCATGGTCTAACCAATCATAAATAGAAACCTAACTAACCACTAACAGTTTAGAGCATTTGACCCGTATCGTCAGGGAAGTCAAATGTAAGCTGCAACGATACCTCCCATAGGTCTTATTTTGCAATGGAATGGACCAGAACTTACTATGGCAGTGTCACTTTAGGAGTATTTATTATAACAACACTTCTTTTGAGCCATTCCAAATCTTCTTTCTGCACATGCACCAGCCTGTTAGATCATTAATAACCGGGTCTGATGGCTCCAAGGATGTGTTACTAGATGCAACAGTACCAGCACCTAACAATTTCAGCAAAAGGCTACTCTTTGCTGAGTTATTTGGATATTTAAATTGACCGTTGAAAAATTGGCATTGATCAATAAGTTGTTTTGGAAAACCTTACTAGCCCTTGTAGTCTTAGCATGATACACATACTGATTCCTTTTTAATCTAAGAAAGGAGATTCCCCAACCACCCAAACAGATGCAGAAAGCCCATCTGGTCTTTGAAAGTGGATGGATCATGTGTATATGGAACTGTTAATTTAAATAATTGAATTTCCCAGGATTCAAGCACCTGACTATACGGTAATTATGATTCTAATACTAGACCAAGACACTGTCCGGCCTTGTATTTCAGCAAGTACTTTCTGTCCCTCCCTTTCTCTATCAATCTTCACCTCACAACCATGTAAAAAACCATACTGCCATCCACAAACCCTTCTCCCCTCGTACACTCCTCAAACTATCCATCCAAACATAGCCAATCTTCCTTGCACTCCTCATCCTTTATGCTGAAAAACTCCCCTAAATCTCAAGACCTTTGAAATGCTTTCTTACCCTTGAGGCGGTCTGAAAATACTAATAATGTTTGACTTGTATGGCTCTAACTAACAATTTTAAACTTTGAAACCCAGTCATTTTTCAATAGTAATATACAGTAAAATTAGAAAGCGAGGACATTATTTGGTGCAACATTTTGAAAACTTGGGGGGTTATTCCTTGATTTTCTAAATTCTCAGTCTCCCAAACCAAGTGCATAGTTAGTTGTTTGAGGGGTCACTTGCCTAAAAATCTGTGGCTTAGGATTAGGATCAGCACTGAGAATTCCTTTTCCTGAACTCTCAAAGGCTTGCTTAAATTATTGCTAACATTATTTTTTAGATTGACATTTTCTGTTGCCTTAACCTAAGTTCATGATAGTGTATGCAAAATAAAGGTCCAAATCATCACAATATATTCAGCAACCATGAGAAACCCAAGCAAGAAGTGTACCTCCTCAGGTGGATCATAGTAAATGCCATTGTATGGGATTTCTCCTGGAGCCTGTACTGAGAACTTAATCCAAGCAGGAATAGAATCTTTAATGCCAGAAGGAGTATCCATGCGTATCTACAAACACGCAATCAAAAACAGATTCACCATCTTTGATGTATTTAAATAGTGGAGCAAAGTTTTTAAAACTAAACAAGCTCAGGGCCTTGAATAATACTTATAATCATCTCCTTTTGCAGCTGACTGAAAATGAAAAGATCTAGCTTAAATTAAATGCAAGAAACTAATATGAAGCTGAAGCCAATACCATACATTCGGTTTGTTTTTCTTGTGTTATGAATACTGAATAGCAAAGTTAAGAAGACAGAATTACACTGCCAAAAGATCCTTTTCTTGTTGTGTAAAAGAGGCTTGATTTCACATGATATTCACTGGGTGCTGAGCAAGTGGCTGCTGGTATTATTTTAAAGTTCAAGAAAACAACCAGATGAGACAAAAAATCCTAGAAGCTCTCACTTTGCATGGAAATGCACATTTTTAGACTTCAAATGAAAGTCGCAAACTTATTTCTCTTGCTTGCCAAAAGTGACTCAGTCGTGAGCAATGAGTATCAAGTTTAATGCATAAACTCTAATTTACACAGTAGATTTCAGTATTCAATCTTGTGAAGTGTTACCTTTACTCGAGAACCATGGGGAATTGGTGGTGAACCATCTGCATTGTTTGGAAGGAACACTTCCCAGACACCAAATTCATTCTGTAAAATAATAAATCAGTTGCTGGGAATTTAAATAGTACAATAGATCTAACAAGGAAAAAAAAGGAGTTTAAACACAAGTATGAAGATATTACATCCTGCAAACACCCATCATTATGACATATTATTACTGGCTTCTTTTTCGACCCAGACTCTCAACAATATGTTAATTAAACATCCTAGTACTAGCATGCATTACTTGGACATATCCTTGAAGCTTTCAGATTCTACTACAGATTCAAACAACAGTAAAATGAATAGTTTTCCCAGTTTCCATTTCCACACAAAGACATGTCAAAGCAATATTTACATTTTCTTTTCTTTTCCATTGCTGAAGAAAGAATGATCAGAAAAGGAAAATGAGAAAGGCAGGAGTTGGAATAGACAGATAGAATCCATAGTAGAGCAATCCAATATAAAGATTTCCTTTTTTCTCCGTCAATAAAATGAGTAATGTATGTGTTTATGTAAACAGAATCAGAAAAAAATGAGCAGATAGTAGAAGACTGTTGCTGTGAAGTGTACAGGAGAAGAAAGGGAGACAAAGCTTCAATGCACTTTACCAATCATTTGAAAAGATAACAGACAATTCCAACAAGTATAAATAATACCATTGGAATTATGCAGAAAATATCCATCAATGGATCCAATGCTACATAAAGCAAAAGCATAGATAACATACCCGGGTCATGACATCTGCATTGGGATTCCAATTGTTAAAATCTCCAATCAATGCTGCCCACTGAAATAAATAGTAACTAGTCAATGTACAAACATATTTGTCAGGAACAAAAAACAATCATCTCATAGCCAATCAATTTGTTAGCTTGAATCAGTTCAGAGGGACATTGTCTCTGACTAAAATGCTGAACAAAAAAGCAGCCTCTCATGTAAATTTATAGAGGCTTATGCTATTAACAGCATATGCCCTTTGTTTGTGCCTGAATATACATCCAGTTGTTCAGTACTACAGGAACCATGACTAAACAGATCAGATTTGAGAATAGGCAGTCATGAGATAACTGCCTTCTCTGAGATTTACTATACAAACTAAAGACCACATGACAGAGAATCGAAACAGCACAGACCTTAGCTCCTGGTGCCCATTCCCTGTAGGTTATTCCTGTTTGACTGAGAAACCAGTAGAAATTACAATCTGTGAGAATGAGATGTGCCGAGGAAACTAAAATTGATTGGCTATAAAGAAAAAATAAACACTAGAATAGCAGACTAATGGTTTTTTTAAGATAAAGCATGATAAAAGGTAATGAAACAAATAGAGCATATATGAAAACAAACAAGTGATGAGCAAGTAAATTAAACAATTGCCATCACAATGAAGTGAGAGAACTCAGTTTATGCAATCAATACATGGGACTGGTACAACCTTATAATCTTTATAAGAGGCCTGGCTAGGACATGGGAATTTTTTTCCCATTGCTTTGTTCTTGAACCACAACATGCATACAGATCTGCCTAAATCTATCCAAATGCACTATTTCTACATTTGTGAAGCTTAACCCTTGGTACAAAATTTTAGTCAGTTTTTTTCCCAGTTCATTTGATGACCCATCTAGTCAGAGATTTTTTTTCCAAGTTCATTTGATGACCCATCCCTCATCTTTGCAGTTTGGGGGCTATGCTTATCCTTAGAACAAGAGTCACTGAACTAAAAGAAAAAACAAAAAAAGTGTCACAACACTAACAGAAAATTCTTGTGAGAACCTCTGATGTTGAAAACAATCAACTCAAGGGCCAAAGTGTCACCACACTAATAGAAACATTTGCAATGCAAAGCAAAATCGCGAGAATTTCTGTTGTGTTTTCCACTTTTGAGATCATCTTGTCACTAGTTTCATTTTTTGATATAGCTCATTTACTTTGCAAAAGAAAATACAAGTGAAAACACATTGCATTATGTAACAGCAACAATGGAATGGGCAATTGGTTGAGCCAAAAAAAACTAGAAAATGAATGGACTTCAACCTAAAGAAATAAAAAAGGTAGAATACCTGCGTATGAAACCAAGCTTTTCATAGCCACGAGAAAACACTTCCAAACCACCTTCATACTTGTCAATTTCTTCACGAATTCTTTTGTACTCTGAATATCTACGATCAGGAAAAGATTAAATTAGCTATAGAATGTTACAAAAACTTTACCAACATCTTCAAAATCATACCTTGAAAATACACACACACACACACATACGAACAAGCTAGTCTAAAGATAGCAAACGTCAAACAATTGTACTATAAAAGAGAGAATACATGGAGCACTTCTCTCCAGGCAGCAGTTCTCATGTTTCTAAACAAAGAAATAATCACACCTCAACCTTACAACAAGACTTGACAAACATATCATATATTAGGTCCTTTCAGGAAAAAATAGCACTTGGGTTCATTGGTATGACTCTGACAGCATTGAAAACAACAAACACCTTTTCATGCAATATCTTGCATGATTTTAGTGAAGAAAAAAATTAAGATGTGGGCTAGGACATAAGTTGATTACACTATCCATATACAGAGAAAATAATGAAAACAATAAATGGATATGGAAAGAAAATACAGTAAAAATTTCTAGGTGATGCAGAGGTATCCAAAGTGAATATCCGCAAATGCGGATCTGGGGCTTGCTCCACTTTTTACAGAAATATATGTCTAATGAGGTGTGGAACTCTGCTGACATGAACACTAGCATACCATGGCACAAAATGAATTAGTATCTAATATAAATTGAGAAAAGACAAATCCAAGACAGTCTTCAAAGAATTAAGTAAACACACTTAACAAATTAGTTGAAACTTCATATGATATTACTCTTTGTTTATAAGAATCATCAGGGCAAAAAATGTTGAGGACTGGGGAGGAAAAGATGTAGAGGGATATTCATTTGAAATCTTAGTCTGCTATTTCAAGCTATTGTTTAAATAGATACTTATATAGTCCTACTTTATCTAAAGGTTGAAATAGAAATATGTCTAAAAAAATGCAAGAAATATCTATTGGAGTTTGATCTTTAACATGAATGCAGACTGATGATATCATCAAATAAATGAAAACAGGCACCTTAAAAAATGTACTTCTAAAAAACAATATTAAGAAAGCTAATGATAAATGTTGATGCTGAGAATTATCACATGTGATCACCAAAACTTCAGTATATAACATGAAGCGCCTGCTCTTTTACTTCAAGCTCTCAACCCTTACTTCAACGTAAAATATCTTGCACGAGTAAAGATAGAGTATCTCACCGGTAATCAAGGTGTTGACGGAAACCTGTCAAACTTGGATCTATTTCATATATTCTCTGCCCAGAGCCAGGTGGGGGGATAGACCTAGATTTGGCTTCAGTTTTACCAATGATTCTTGACTCACTCAAAGGAGTAGATGTCTCCTGCTTTTCCTTGTCTTCAACAATCTGATTATCTTCCATTGTTAGACACTCTACATCATGAGGTACCTAACACGAGAATCAAACAGGTAAAAGGAGACGCTGATTTAAGTGGGAATTGAATATCAACAGACATTAAATCTATCAACACCGTTTTCTAGCAAAGGCATCAAGAAACTAAAGAATAAGCAAGATAGACCAATCAGCCAACCACAGTTTTTCACACACACTGTAAGAGCACATGACTTTAGTTGCACCAAGCATCTTTGTCAAAGCAGCTGTCATCATGAGGATGACAGTCAAGTAGGCCTATAACTTCAACGATATCTAGATTGATCCTGCAATGTGTTTCAAAACGTGCAAATGCAAATTCTCAAAATGAGAATCTATGACCCACACCTTCCAAAATCTCAGGCCTTTCTTATATTTATATTTTTCCAAGATCAATTCCAAGACTTTATAGTATTGGAAAGATCACAAGATCCTGATGAAGCAAGAACAATAGAAGAGCCTATATAATACCTTTAAATTGTCACAGTTTTTAACATCTGGCATGTAAATAACCATGCTTGAGGTTGAAGTTGAGACTAAGTTTAGGCTATCCAAGAGTTCCCAATTTTTTTCATCCTGTAACTTCCTTTTAAATGTTCAAATAGCAATTCTATCCTCTCTCATTCTCAAGTCACCAATGGTGCCTCACAGATCCTCGTGTTAGTAATGAATTGCATTGTGGTTACTTTGCACATTACATGTCCATATACAAGAAGCCACTTCTTGCCATCTGGCAGGGGATAAGAAATTAAAAAGAAAAAGAAGAAGAAGAAGAAGAAGAAGAAGAAGAAGAAGAAGAAGAAGAAGAAGAAGAAGAAGAAGAAGAAGAAGAAGAAGAAGAAGAAGAAGAAGAAGAAGAAGAAGGATACAGATAAAAGAAATTGTTGAACCAAAGAACAGCTTTTCATGTTAATGTAGCCTACGCTTTCTGAGGATGAGAATTTCCCAGAAGCATATAATAAGAATGAAGTAATCGAAATCTAAAGGGTTAAAAAAAAAAAGACTTGGGAATATGCACATAGAAACAAGTGGAAAATATCCATAGAAAATTCATCCGTGCCCTTCATTTTGATTAGAATATATAATAGCTCGTACAGCTCAATGGCTCGTGGAGAGATTACTCGTTCTAAATGAGGCAAGGGAGTAGGTCCACCATAAAGTAATGGTATTGGCTCCTACTGTAGGTGGTAGTAATAAAATAAGAAAAAAAATCTTCAGAAAATAAAAGGTGGGAGTCGACTCCAGTTCTCAATTTCCAGGAGTCTTGAACACAAGGGTTTTGCTCCACATCATTTTGCTTCTTCTTTTTTTTTTTTGTGCTTTTCCCTGTAAGGATCTCATTTTCTTTAAAAATCAAATGATAGAACATAATTTGTTTTCAAATGCAAAACACTCTAAACTGAGAATCAACAGCATGCGTCATATAAATAGTACGCAGCACGTGGACAATGAGAAGACAAACCAGAGGATCTTCTGAAGCGTTTCCATCGAGTGGGACAAGGACTTTCTCAGGTGTCGGTGTGGTTGTTGTTGTAGCAATAGAAGTAGTAACAGCTAAATTTGGGGAATCGGAATCGTAAGACGACTTTCCAGCAAGCATCTTCACTGCAAACAAGATCATTGATCAAGATTCAAAACCATTTAAATATATATATATATATCGAAAAATAAAAGGCAAAACCATTGGCAGAAAGATAGAAGAGAGAGATACGAGAAGATGGGTCTTTCTTCGAGAAAAAGGAGAGGCCCTTTCGACACAAAGGATCGCCATTGAAACTTGATTGAGACTTGGTGATGTACACTGAAGGAAGGCAAGGAAAACGTACGCCTGATACAGCGCAGGACACCATTTCTTTCCTTTCTCTTCTCTTTCTACGACTAGAGATCTAGCTATAGCTTAGTACTTAAAAGTGTGAGCACCGAATAATAATAGTTAAAAGAAAATAAAAAAGGTGAAGAAGATGAAAGCGGAAGCAAGAGTTGCGTGAAATCCGATATTAGAAAGATTTGTAGTGTTATTATTATTGTTATAGGAAACCATCCAGTGGCAGAGTGTCGTACATAATACGTGTGCAATGGAGAATGGGGATGGGGTTCTGTGGGTCCTATCACTGTATCAGAATCATTCTCCATCGTCCATCTCACTTCTATCTCTCTTTTTTTATTCAGCATCCACTCCATGTGGGCCCCTTTTGCTTTCATTTTATGCTACGTGTCACTGGCAAAAGATCAGAAATGAAAGGCCTTGGATGTACGTGTGGCTGTTAGTGGGCCATCTCTCCGTCCGGGGAAAGGAGGCCTTTTTGCCATGTTGATTGAGTCTCTGTTCTCCGATGGATCTTTTTGGTACATTCTTTTTCCTTCCTTTCTCTCGTTAACTTTTTCCGTCTATGAGGATTTTTTCCCTTTTTCGAAAAGTATCACTGTTTTTTTTTTTTAATTCGTAAAATAGCAAAATTAAATAAAAAAATGGTGAGATCAGACCTTTTAAACATGTTGCAATTTAAAAATAAGTAGTAGTCACGATTTAGAAACCTGATATTTTAAAAAATATATATAATAAGATATGTTGTAGTTTAAAAATGAGTAGTAATCAAGATTTAGAAACCTAATATTTAAAAAAATATAAAATAAGATGTATAAAAAATATAAAAAAATAGATTTTAAAAACAATTTAAAACTTCAATTGCAACCCTGATAATATTATTAAAAAAATCTTAATCACATAAATTCAATAATATTAAAAAAATTATAAATAACAATCAAATACTTGCTACCAAAGACAATTGAGCTAGTCACAGCTTTTGAACAAGAGTAACCCAATTATGTTATTTTTGGTGACTTCTCCTAGTATAGTTAAATTTATTTTGTTAAAAATTTTTTAATAATATTAAAAATATCATAATTGGAGTTTTGGTGCATCTTAAATGCCTTTTTCTCTCTCTCATCATTGTATTTTATACAATTCATTTTATAATTTCTTTTAAATATCATGTTTTTAATTAGTTTGAATATCTTATTTTTCAATTAGAATGTATATAAATTGTGTTGTTTTGCTGATCATTTTTCTAACTGTATTATATTATTACTTTACTATACATTCTCTCATGAATTTTTATTTACTGTTCCCTTAATTTTTTTAATCTTCAAGCTGCAAGATTTTTTCAATTTGGACTTGGAAGATAATTTTTTGTTGTCTTAGGTTTTTATGTTCTCTTTAGATTTCATTTTTACATATGCTCGAGATTATGGAAATTATTTTGACATTTCATGACTAGTTGATTTTGCATGAAAAAATTTAAAATTATTGTATATGACAAGATTAAATTAATTATTTTTATTTTTCAATATATAATTTATTAAAAATTAGTTTTTATATATTTTTTTATTAGGTTATTCTGATTTTATGTTTATGATCACAGAATTTATAAAGTTAATTCAAGTTTATTCATATTTTTTTCAGTTGCTTTTCAAATTATTTTTTTTTATTTTTTAATATTGAATTATTCGATAATTGAATTTCATGATTTCTTTTAATTTTCTTTTAAACACAATTATCTTGGTATTAGATTGGATCAAAGATTTTGTATTTTGATTTAGATGGGACCGAATCAAGTTTTTTTTTATCTTTTTTAGTTATATGTATTTTTTAATTTTTATCTTTCAATATTTTATTTTCTAGAGATTAAGCTTTATTTTATTTATTTTATTTTTTTATAAAATTATCAAATTCTCATTTGATTTATTAGAAATTAATTTTTGAATTTTTTTCCCATTTTTTTTTTTGAGATTATCCTAATTTTATACTCAGGATTGTAAAGCTTGTGAGTTAACCCGGTTAAATTGAGATTTTATTATTATTTTTTATTAATTTTATTCATTTTTCTTTTTAATATTAAATTATTGATGATCTGGGCCTGGATGAAGTTTTTTTTATCTTTCTTTAACTATTATTTTTTTTTCAATTTATTTATTATTGCTACGTTTTTCTAATCACCCTATTTAAAATACTAATTAAATCAATCACCCGTATCTCAAGTTTTTTTCCTCTCTTTTTTTTCGCTGAAAAAAATTTGGTGGGTCCGTGGACGTATCTAATATCAAATCTATTTTGAGCATAAAAGTCTAGATCCACAAAACAAGACTAGTACCTTTTGAAGATTTTCCAAGGTATCAATGAAAATGCCATTCGTGGGTGACCAAAGTACTAATTCTTCCAACAACGGAGAGGTTCGAATATAAAGCTTCTAGAAAGAAAGAGATTCTGATGGATGCATATTAGTGCTTGTTGTTCTCGGCCAAAAAACAAAAAGCCCAAGCTTTTTTTCAACGAAGAACTGAATCTAATGCATATCTCATGAAGGGAAAAATAGAAAAGTTGTTGTAAAAAGGAAAGGAAAAGAAAAGAAGGGACTGAACTAAACATTTGATTCAGCTTGTTGATTCTGCAGTAACACATCTGTTGACGTTTTATTAATAACTGACCTTGTGAGAGCCAGTTCAAAAGAATGCTATAGTAATACACACGAGATCGAGAGGGTAAAAAGAAAAAAAAATAAAAAAACAAGGCCAAAAACAGGGGTGACGTTTAGCTTCCCCATCAATGAATAATTACACCTTTGATTTTCTGTATTATTGAACTGTTCTAGGACTATAGTAGTGAAGCTGTAGGTTTTATCTCTTCTGGAAGTTGAGGAACTTGATACCATAGGAAAACAGAAAGAAGAAGAGGACAACCCATCCAAGATGGGCGGCAGCCACGGCAGGAAGAAAGTCATATTCAAATCCCAAGTATCCTTTGAGGAATTGCTTGATTGGCACATCTTCAGACTCGCCAGGTACGCTGATTTCATTGGTTTTTTCACCCACTTGAGATGTCACGAGGCCGTATAATGTCCAAGCTACTGGAGAACACCAGTAGTACCACCTCCACCAAATAGGTATTTGCTGTCATGAATGAGCAAAATTATTAGTTTTTATTTACACAAGGAAACGAGGGTTTAGGGTGGAAAGCGTGCATCATCATTCATCAATTATAAATAACAACATTGCGAATGATTTATTAAATATAATGCAGCTGAGTTTAAGATTACTTACAGGCCTAGGAAGAAGGAAACCAGAGAACAAGTTCCAGAAGGACGTGAAGAAGGACATGCAAATGGCAGCAATTTGTGGGGCAGGGGTCAATGCAACAACCATCATCCCAAACAATGTGAAGTAAACAAAGCACATGAATATGAAGTAGTAGAACCACAAGAACTTTGCAGCCGTCCACTCGAAGCCCATCATGGAGAAAAGGATAATGCTATAAACAATAGTTTGTACTGCTACATAAATTGCTTCTATAGCCACCTGCAAGAAATTATCCCGTCAGGATGAAAGCATGTATAACGACATTAGAGTCCTACCGATGGTGAATTAAGAAAAGGATGGAGGATGGTGGTAGAAATTGTCCCGTAAATTAAAAGAGGCTTCCCGCATATTTTTACCTGCGCAAAAGCGTAAGGCATTGGGGAGTACATTCCAGCTGCTCTTTCGCGATAGAAAACTGTTCTCTCAATAGCAATTATAGACTGCACCCCCGCAGCATTGGTTGCACCAAGGAAAAGCACCGCCGCGTACATGGCTCCGAAAACATTCAATAGATCTTGCTGGCTAAATCTGTTAACAAATCAAATATACCCGTCAGTATGAGTGCAGAATTGAAAGCAAGAAGATAACACATGGCACTCAAAAAATGTGCAAGTTCTCAAAATCAGGAACGTTTCCCTCTCTTTTGAACAAAATACAGGCTACTCCTGCTGTATACTGGTAATAAAGTAAGCAATAAATAGTATGGGTACAACAATTATTTTTCAAGACAGAATTCAAAGCCTTACGTCTTCTGTCCTTTGTCCCAAAAGATGAGACCGAATATTATTCCAATGGCTAATGTCATGAACAGACGAATGGCATTATAACGAGGGTTCCTCCAGTAAGACCAATGCTGTTTCCAGAAACAAGCTTTGCATTGAGTAAGAAAAGTTTGGGAGTATTGAGTTTGGAAGTAGAGATCCTTGGATCCTGGTGCTGGTGTGCTTAGCTCTTTGATAATTTCCTGATTCCTCCTGAAAGCATTTCAACATAGGAAATAAGAAGAAAGCTACAAAAACTCCAGGCAATGCATGGCTATCATGATATATCCAGGCTTACTGATAGAGAGAGGAGTTGGCATATTGTTCTGCGAAGTCTACATCCAGTTGTGCCTCCATTGAAGGAGCACTAATTTCGAGCATCCATGTTGCAGGGTTATATGCATCTTTTATCTTGGGAACACCTGGGATAGCCTGTATTTAAATAAAAATATTAGTTAATATCATAATTTCTGTCGATATGGATGCTTTTGATAATGGTTGTGCGGAATGGCTCAAAATGATCCTTGGAGCCAACCTCATCTAGTTTGGGATTGAGGCTTGGTTGTTAGATCACAATTTATTTCGCTAGAACTTGAAATAACATTCTACAGTATTAGACTACTTGATTTCAATGCCTCGGAAGTGGGAATGATCAGGAGACATGCATGGACATAAGGCACGATTAGTAACCCTACTATTTATTCCCCAGAAGAAAGGAAAAATTCTCTCTGATGCTAAAGGAATCATAGATGGAAACAGGACAGGAGAAATTGTCACCTCAAAATATTCTATGAGCTTGTGAGAACGGTGACCAAGAGATCCGGCATAAATGACTTGACCTCCTCTTTTCATCAACAACAGCTGGAACAAGAAAAATATCAAGTTGCATTCAAATTTGACACGCATAAAAAAAAAAAGCGGGGGAAACCAAAATCAAAATCAAAATCAAAAGGCAACATTCAAAAATTTGAAATTTACCTCATCAAAAGCTTCAAAAATGTCTATGCTAGGCTGATGAATGGTGCACACAACAGTTCTACCTGTGTCCACAGTGTTTCTGACAGTACGCATCACAATAGCAGCAGCTCTAGCATCAAGACCAGAAGTTGGCTCGTCCATGAATATGATAGAGGGATTAGCTACCAATTCCACTGCTATGGTCAATCTTTTCCTTTGTTCTGTTGACAGGCCGTCTAAACCTGGAAGTCCAACTAAGGCATCTCTTAGGGGATTTAGCTCAACCAATTCCATAACTTCTTCAACAAACATCTGTGGACCATATAGTGAAGATCATAAGAATAATAAATCGTACAACGAAATTAAGGGAGGGTAAGATCCCTGAAGAAAAAAGACTTTTAAAAAATCCAGGAATAACTGATTACTGAGAAACATTACATACCTTTCGGGTTTTTGTATCTATATCTTTAGAAAGACGGAGCCAGGCTGAGTACAGAAGAGACTCATAAACAGTAACACGAGGTGAATGAATGTCATTCTGTTCACAATAACCGCTCACACGAGCAAATGTCTCTTGATTCTTCGGATAGCCTGAGATGTTAATACTTCCTTCAATGTAACCACCGGTCTTCCTTCCAGCTAACACATCCATCAAGGTGGTCTTCCCAGCACCACTTACGCCCACAAGTGCAGTCAATATCCCTGGTCTAAAAGCACCACTAACATCTCTGAGCAGTTGAAGACGCTCTTCATCAATTCCCTGACTCTTCATTTCCTGGCATGGAAAAAACAACCTTTGATCTCAATGTCCAACAATAAAAACTAAGTTTTTTTCTCTAGGGGAACATAAGCTGCCTGCAATTCATCTTTAACATGGGAATAAGTTTTTATTTTATTCTATTGTAAGTTGAAAATCAGTTTAACTCTTCAATGCATTGAAACAGATCAAGAATCTTCATGTGTTCCAGAGTTGAAACTTTTGGCCAGTAGCAGTGAACTTTCAATGTTACCTAAGGGTGAGGAATTTACATATGAAAATGTTATCTATGAGGCTAATATGTTTTCTAATCAAGAACAATGTACACATGTTTCCTGACATGAAACCTTCAGGCGATCCACAACATCCCTAGGTATACAGATCGAGTGTATCTCGCACAGAAAAAGTTTCAAGAATGAAAAACTTCGGTGTAAATGCCCCAGAAATTGAAAAACTTGATGATGACTTACAGGAGGCATATCCACATAGTAGCTCACATGGTTGAATGCAAGTGAAAGGGGCTGGAATGGCAGAACCATTCCTCTTTTTGTTGAATTATCCACTGCGCCACCAATTTCTGTGGAATTTCTCGTTGCCATAGCAATACCTGTAATTGATCACAGAATAAAATATAATATCCTAGAAGCTCGATTCCACAAAATAAGCATGTTTACAATAGCAAGATGTAAATGTCACGACTGTGAATTTTTCCATTTTCCAGACACTTATCCCTTCCAGTATGAGGGCAGTTGAGGCAGTTGGGGATTTTCTGAAGATTGGACTGGGATATGTTAATATCATCACAATGTCAATCTTTTCAACTAAAACTCATGTTCAGGCATATTGTATGCTACCTTCTTGAATTAAGTTAGAGCCATAACTGACTTGGTTAAACGTGCTATATCTGCAAAAAGTGAAGGGAAGGGAACAACAGAAAAGGAAAAGGTTTTGAAAGTGTCAGACCTTCTGCTCTCTGTTGTCCAGATAATGATTTCTTATTGTTCTTCGCATTGTCATCCACAACAACAGCTTTTGAGTCACCCAAAGCTGAAAAAGAATTTCCACACATTTGTCATATTGAAATTTCATCCCCATCCAATAACCCAGAATGAGCATCAGGCTGAGTGACTTACGGTTCAAGAAAGTCAATGCTCCAATAAATAAAACGTTGAATAAAAGTGAAAACCCAAAGAGTGCTCCAATACAAATCCAAAACCAATAATCATCAGTAAAGAAGCCTCTAGCCTTCAGAAGCACTTTCCCAACAGTTGGTTCAGCAAAACTTCTGTCTGTATTATTCTGCAATGAAAAAACGTTATAGAACTTTGATGATGATTTATTTTTGGTGCAAAAAGCTTGCAGGCTCCATAACACCCATTTAAATTTGAAATTAAAAGAATAGTGTATCTATAATAAATGAAAATCTAAATTAAGACATCTTACCACACTCCATCTTTCGTCAAGGAATTCATTCATGACAATGGCATTCTGTCCATACATCATAGGAGAGGAATAGTAGCCCCAGATCATCCATGGCTCAATGTCGTCTGTAGCCAAAGGGTGAAAAGAATGCTTAACTAAATCATTTCCTTAGAGAGAATCTAAAGGATTCACAAGTTTTGTTGAAAGGAATAACAAGTTGATTAGATGGTGTTTGGCCTTAAATACTAGATGCATTAGTAGAAGGGCTGTCTGCTTACCTTTGGCAACAATGAATCCTCCGAGCACGAAAACCAAAAGCAAGGTGAAGGTCCCTAGTGTGTTTGCAACCACTTGTGTTCTTCCAACAGCAGCAATGAAACGAAAGAGGGCCAGAGCCATCTGATGTATGCCAAAAAATGCAAGGAACTGTCTGAAGAACCTGAAGAAAAAAAAGGAGATGTTTGTTGGTTAAAGTTATTGAAGCGATTGTAAATTCACTCAATATATTTATCCTAAGAATTAGTAAATGAAAAAATATAATGAAAATCTAGCATCTAACTAAGAGGCCATCCGCAACTTGATAAAGGAGAGAGGAAAAAAAAAGTTCCCAGCAAGTGCAAATGGAGTTCAAATGAAAAGGAGTTGGCAATTGCAAAACTTCAAACCCTTCTTACCTGCTAGCAGAAGGAGCGAAACCAATTGTGTAATATGTTAGGATAATCCATATTCCTGATTCCATTAACGATAATGGAATCCTGAGCACCCATATTGGTAAGCCGAAAGCCCATGCAGGAAAGAACAAGAAATCCCTCTGTTTATAGAAGACAGGGAGCCTGAAAACTGTCATTGCAAGTTCTGCCATCCCATTAAACATCACATTGACTAGACTGAAAAACAATGCTCCAAAATATTTTTGTCCACCTAGTACAGTCCCCACTTTCATTTCTGTCCGAAAAAACACTGTGAAGGCAATTATTGACATGATTGTTATCTGGGTTGTTTTGAATATATACAAAAAAGAGTTCCGCTTCATCAGCAGCCACTCTCTTGAGAAACATGCCCTGAACAGCTCCCAATTTGAGATGCCATACTTCTCTGTGACCAATGCAGCCGGATGGGCCCTTGACTTATCATAAGGAGTCCTAAGATCTGAAGCAAGTTGTTGGCCGACATGAAAAGAGTTGAAACCTCGCACAAACTCAGGAACTGAAATAAATCTGTAAGGTATATTCTTTTTGAACCAATATTGTTCCTGGTCCTTCTTGGAAGTTACTTCTTGCAAAAAGTCGGCAGCTCCTTTCCTATCAGGGCATCTGAAACCCATGTGTTCAAAGAATTCAAGGACATGCTCGCGTGGACCTTGATAGACAACCTGACCTTCTGAAAGCAGGATAATGTCATCAAAAAGCTCAAATGTCTCTGGTGCTGGCTGCAGGAGAGAAACTATCATAGTTACATCCATGGTATGGACCATTTGCCTCATGAACTTGCAAATCTGGAAAGTAGTGGCACTGTCCAACCCAGTAGATATTTCATCCATTAAAAGAACCTTTGCTGGTCCCACCAACATCTCTCCTGCATTCAGTTTACACGATGCGTCTTAGCAAGCAACATTGTCAAAAGGAAAAATTTATTGAAGATGAGCAAATGGAGAAAAATGAGTTTTCAGGAGCATAGACATTATAGGTTTCCAAAAGCAGAGTTTACTGAAAAGATAACCGGTACAGCTGGTGTTTGAACAAATTTTGAAAGAACTGACAGCAAGCATTATTGATACTAGTAAGTGACAATTGGGATCGCAAGAGAATGGATTTTTCTATGTTCAACAGTTAGTTAAATCTACTGAGGAGAGGGGGCGTTACCGGTAGTCACACGCTTCTTCTGCCCTCCAGAAATACCCCTTTTCATGTCATTCCCAACCAAAATATCAGCACAAATATCCAATCCGAGTATCTGCAGTTAAAGATTCTTATGGAGTCAATCTTGCAACTTGAGTTGTTCAATAAAGTAGCAAAAAAAAGGTAAGAACAGGATAAAAATGGACCAACTTTAAATGCAGAAAGTAACCAAACCTTGAGAGTATAATCTGTGACCAAACTATGTTCCTGTCCTGACATTGCTGTGGCTTTCATGAACGCGTCAATTTCTGGATCTGGCTTAATTCCTGCTTCTTTCTCACGCCTAGAGAGTTCCGCCAGCAGTTCATACCTCGTGCCCACACCTAAGCAGCGTCCAGAAAAATCCAATGTCTCTCTGACTGTCATTTCTCCATAATGAAGATCATGCTGACTAATGTAAGCACAACTCCTCTGAGGAACAAACTCTTTCAATTCATGCCCACAATAGGTGATTTTGCCGGATGACTGTTCACAAAGAGAAGATTAAAAAAGTTCATGCTGAGATTAAATAACTTATCATACAGCCAGTTAGGCAAAGGCTAATAAACCGGAAATGATTAAGCTTCAAGATTCATGAAGCATACTCTTAGCTCCCGGTGGAGTTTGCCTGCAAGTGCCATTAGCATTGTTGTTTTCCCCGAGCTTGGAGGACCCAGAAGTAGGGCCATCCTGAAAATGACCATGTGAGCAATAATAAACATGAGGACTAAAAAAACAAGAATTGATTTTTCCATCTGATAAACACAAGATGAAAGAAGATGAAGAACAGATATTCAGCATACAAGCATCCACCCCCCACCACACACACACACCCCTTTTGCAATCATTCTGTTCCTACTCAAAGAGGAATCAGAATATATCAATCCGTAGTTTCAGAAAAATACCGTGATGGTTTGACAATTCCACTGATATCTTGAAGAATCTGAACTGTTCTCTTCTTTGATGGAGCAAGCCCAACCAATCCAAGAATACTCTAATATACAAGAAAAATTAGAACAGGAACACGGAATGAGTGATCATCCATGTTTCACTTGATCAAAATGGCACACACAAAACAACTATATAGCTCATGTCAACAATCATTAACAAATTTAATCATAATCAATTCAAAATGAGAACAAAGCTTCAAGAAAAAATAAATTCACCACCCTCTTTTTATAATCAGTTAAAAAGAAGAAGAGGAAGAAGAAGAAGAAGAAGAAGAAGAAGAAGAAGAAGAAGAAGAAGAAGAAGAAGAAGAAGAAGAAGAAGAAGAAGAAGAAGAAGAAGAAGAAGAAGAAGAAGAAGAAGAAGAAGCACCTCTACTGCATTCAGCGTGGCATTAAGTAAGGTAGGAAGTGCTCTGCTCCCAACAAAAACTTCACCCTCCACGGATAAGTGCTCAAATCGAACTTCAATCTTTGGAATCTCAATCCCCACCCTATACATGGAGAAATTAATTAAACCTCTCAATCAAACAGAAAAAAGGAAAAGGAAAAGGGAAAACTATATACCTATCAGTCCTGTCTCTAACTCTCCTCAGAAACTTTTCATTGTCTTCTTCAACAACTCTAAGTATGTTCTCCATCAACTGCTTCTTATCTTGCATTCCAAGCCTTGTTATATCAACCTCACTTTGAACTATTCTTCCATTATCAAGTACCTGCCCTAGCACCCCTTTCCTCATCCGATCATAAGTCGGCAATCTCTCGATAGCTGCCCATCGCAGCTCCTCGTCGTCGTCCATCTGCTGCTGCCTCCTCCCGCTATTCTGGCTGAAAACGTCCACCGGCGCAGTCCATGCTTCTCTTATGCTAGCAGACGCCCAGCTCCTGTAACTAAAGCTCCTCCTGCTGCTGCTCATTGATCTTGCCAGATCATCTCCGGCTAAAACTGCCGCCATCTTTGCACGTAGTTATAAAAACAAAACCAGTAGTACTTGTCTGCAATTCTGCCCCGTTGTCTTTATAACTAAGCTTTACTTAATGATTTTAACAGCTAAAAGTAGTAAATAAAATTCGATCTGACTAATTCTACAGGTATTTCACCATTCATGGTTGGGGAAAGAAACCTGAAGCTCCGCCAAGAGGACCCGTGACTCTCTGTCTCTTAACATTGAAAGAAAGCTCGGGATTTGGCAAATGTGGATGTTAAGAATTAGAGGAAAGACTATTTAAAAGAGGAGAATGGGAAATAACCACCAAGTCAAATGGAGGGCTGGCAGGGTAGTCTCCAGTCAAGTTGCCGGCTTCTCTAATTTAAGTTTGAATAGCACGACTCTCCCCCTCCCCATCAAAGTTTGTTATCTTCTCCGTAGTACTGTGAAAATTCGAAGGGATAGCGTCGATGCTCGCCGTCTCCGTGTTTTTTTAGTTCGTTGGCGTTTGATTCTTTACGTTGTCACGCCTTGTTCTAGTAGCCGGTACCTTTTCCATTCAACCGTCCATTTCTTCTCTCATCCGCCATCAACGAGTCAGTCAACAAAGAAATTTCGCCTTCAAAAAACACCAGCATCATTCCTTTATTATTAATTAATATTATTGGAATAAAGAAAACCAATTTATATAATATTTTTATCAGGCGGCAGAATTGATCTGCCGAGGTGGATGGAGGCCCACATGCTACTTGCACGTGATATTTAACAATCATAATGTTGAGCAGCCTCCAGCCTCCAGCCTCTCCCACCGTTAGTGGTCGTTCCGTTAATTGCCTCGCCTTCTAGAAAGTCAAAGGGATGTGGATGAGTTCGGCAGACAAGCGCTCCATACCATGCACGGATATCCACGAATCATTTATTAAAATATGTATTATCTATTATTTATTAACTAATAAACAATAAATATCATTTATATATTTATGTTTTATGTCCATGTGTATCATGTGGCTTTCCCCATGCCACGTATTTTTTTTATTTTTTAAATTATTTTTTTATTTTTTATTTTTATATTTTTTTAAAAATTATTTTTGTTAATTTTTAATATTAAACTAATTAAAATTTTAGTTTTATAGTTTTTTTTATTTAAAATATTATAAAGGACTATAATGTTTTTCTACGTAGCTTTTTTATTTTTTTTTCAAAATAATTTTTACTTATTTTATTTTTTTCAAATTAAACTGGTAAAAAATTTTACTTTGTAGTTTTTTTTAAAATATTGTAAATTATTATAATATTTTCCTACATAGTTTTTGTTTTACTACAATATTTTTTTATAATTATCTTTGTCAATTTTTTTAATATTAAACTAGTTGAGAATTCAGCTTTAACTTTCCCCACGTGTTTTTTCTATTTTTTAAAAAATTATTTTTTATAATCTTATTTTTTTAATAAAGAGTTGTTTGAGAATTTAGCTTTGTATTTTAAAAAAATACTGTGAATTGTTATAGTGTTTTCACATATAATTTTTTATGTTTTTTTCTAAAATTATCTTTATCAATTTTTCTTTTTTATATTGAACTTGTTAAAAATTTATTAAAATACTGTAGATTGCAACAGTGTTACCCACATGGTTTTTTTTTATGATATTTTTTTAAAAAAATTATTTATTTTATTTTTTAAATATTAAGCTAAATGATAATTTAATTTTATAATTTTTTTTTAAAAAAATGTGAATTACAAAAGTTTTTTTCATATAATTTTATTTTTTTTATTATAAACCCATAGCAATATATAAACATTGCTATAAATCCGTGACAACGCACGTGCATAATATAAATGATTAGAATCGGTATATTTTAAGTTGAATTTAATAATATTTATTCAAATCCAAAAAAACATTACTCGCTTGTAATCCACCCCTGCTTACCGCTGCCGGCCACCATGCGAAAAGAAAAGTAGAGCCATGATGTTCGAGTGCCTTTGAATCCCCCCCGTGTAATGTGAATTTCCACTGTAAATGCACATTCACCAGCTCAGCGCATTCAAGGAAAGGTCGATTCTAGAATGCCTCGTCACCTTACGAGGACACTCGATGCGAGAAACGATAAAATAGACAACAGTGATGGCGGAAGCAGGGGTGGTATCGTCGTGTTGCGTGGTGGCGGTTGCTCATCGAGTTTTCGGTCCGGTTAAGCAGAAAGAAGATGACAAATTATCATCACACTAAATTAATAAAGATACACTAAATTAATAAAGATAGCGACCAGCACACAAAATAACACTGACAAGATAATTATGCTGTGTTTAACTTAGATCATGTAAGGATCTGAAGCAAGTATGCAATAAAATACAATAATTTTCCGCTGGTTATTTGTTGCAAAGAATTAATGAAGCTGTGATAAATTGAATAGATCATATGTACCTTTAATTAACTTAGTAAAATACTATACACTAAAATTTAAAAAAATTACGTCACATCCTGTATTATGTGTAACAAATCATGTCACTTTTATAAAAATAAAAGCATATATCACTAAAAGTAACAAATCAAGTTCAGTGAAACGTTGCTACCAATAAATAAATAATTAGATATAAAATCAATGAAATTGTCCACCAAAGTGAATTAATTTAGTGACTGAACAAACACATCATGTAATGATGATAACAAAATTATTTCTTAGATATATTTTTAAATCGTTAATTACCCGACATTTTTTATAGTTATAGTCTCTTCAATTACTGTTTTTTATTACAAAAGAGAAGAAAAGCCTCGGATCTTGGACTTTCTCGAGAACATGTATTCAGTAATAACAAGAAGAAGACAATCTTGAGAGAAAAAAAAGTAAAATCCAAAAAAAATATGAGAAAAAAAACAAATAAAAAGACAAAAAACAAAAGAAATAAAAATATATATTTTTTAGAATTTTAATTAATAACAGTATTAGTGTTGTTATATTATTTTATTAATAGTATTTTAATAATATTTGGTAGAGAAATAAGACACAGTGTAGACAAAAAAATAATAAGAGATGCAACAAATTTGTATTTTTTAAGGTGGATAAAATATAAATTTTTATTTTTTATCTCTTTTTTGTGGTATGAGATGACCACGCACGGAACAAAATACAAAGAATGTCTTATTTACTTTTATAATGTATTTATTGTGCGTGCATTTTACGTCTGATATGTAGTTTAGACAATTTTTTACATACTTTTTAATATATATATTTTCTCTACTCGATAAAAAATATGTTAGTTTGAAGTAAAAATATATACATTAATTTTTCAATTGTTCTTGTATCTAATTCTTGAAATATTAGATGAAAATACCTTTATATTTTACTATATTATGAATTATTACATTCATAATTCTTAGAAAATAAATTATAACGGTTTGACAGAAAAAACTGTCATATGGTGATTTTTATAGACATAAAATCACATAAAAATATTTTATTATATGTATGAAAGTAGTAAAAATAAATTTGATAAATTCAAGATTAGGAAAATTAAAGAGAGAGAGAGAGGAAAACAAAATATCGTAGGGATGGAGGCCTATGCATGCTATCCTCGCGGAAAATTCAAGATATCATAGCATATTTTATTATATGTATAAAAGTAATAAAAACAACTAGTTGATAAATTCAAAATTAGGAAAAACAGAAAAGAATAAAGAATAAACGTGGAAAAGCAACGTAGGAAGCTTCTATTCTTTTCCGACTTTTTTAGTCAATGTACTACTCTTGAACCTGTTTTCCAGGAAACACTCCTCAATTTTCTAAGTAACTATTAACGCGGATATGTTGTGCTATGCGTAGTTATAAGAATTGATTTAACTTAGGTTACGGATGATCCATATCAATTCAATCTTTAATTTCTTTATTTTATTTTACAAATATAAAAAATTAAATTTTTTTTATTGTTCAGATTAACGAGTTGATCCACCCAGATGAATCTTATAACCAAATTCTCTATTTGCCACGTCATTAGTAGTCTTCTACGATCTACAATCTATGATATTTTAATATAAATGAAAACAGATGTGCTCATCATAGATTTATTATGGTTTGCTATTAATTATGAATTAATTATTTTTACACACATGCATATATAAATATAAGAAACATAAATTTAAAAAAATTATAATAACAAAATAAATAAAAAAATTGACATTACATTCTTATTGAATATGAATGCGCAAGCTTCAATGAAAAACAAATCATGAATCAATTATTCTTACACATGTATGTATAAATATAAGAAAAATACGCTTTAAAAAATTATGATAACAAAATAAAAAAATGATATTACATTCTTGTTGAACATGAATGAAAATTGTTTTTTCTTTAATTTGCATATTAGTTTTATATATAATTAATCATAAAGTAATTGCTAATATTAATATAAAAACTCTAATGTTTTTGAAAATTATAACATAATTGGATAATTGTTTAAATATTATTTCAATAAATTTATTTAAATATATATTTATTCTAAAATTAAAAATAAAATAAAAAAGGGTAAAAGTTGTTTAAAAGACAGGCCGAGTAATCCTAAACCTTGAACAATGGGCTTGCACACCTCACACAAAATAAAGAAACTTGCCCTTGGTATTAAAATAAAGAAATTAATTTTGTTGGTGTTTTTTAAATATAAACCAAATTTTCATGGTTTTAATAAATTTATTATTAAATTCATAATACATGTAAAATAAAAAAAACTATTTTTATGCTAAATCATGCAAATGATTTTTTTATATATTTGTTTTTGTATTTTGTTTCTATTAAAAATGCAAAATATGACTTTTTTGGAGAAAGATGTCCATATACAATTTAAAAATATTTAAATGTATTTTTTAAAATAAAAACTTTTGTTGTTTTTTTATATTATGTTTTAAAGAAAATTGGTCTATTTAATATTAAAAAATATCTCATGATCTCAAAAATTAAATATAAAAAAGCAAGAATACGAGAGAGACCCAAAAATAATTGCAAAACAGTCTCTTAAAAATCTGAATTAAAATAATAAAAAAAGGTGTATTTGACAAAATATAAAATAAACAGAAAAAAAAGACCGAAAAAAAAATGTTAGAGCGTGTCTGGATTCAAAGTATATTGTTTATCTTAGTAATTTTCTGCAAAGCCAAACACAACCTTAAGACTTAAGGGGTAAATAAGCAACAGGAAGCAAAAAGATAAATCATTGGCAGGTAGAAAACGGTTTAATGGTCGGAGACATGAACTGTGGGGGCATGGACATGGTCGAGAAACGTGCCCAAAGTTCATTAGTGAAAAAGCTAAAACGCTGGATATTGTTACAACTCCACTTCCGGCAACTGTGGCGGAGATGTTGAACAGAGGAGAAAATATTTTTCAACAGAAAAGTGCTGCTACAAAGGAAGGTACTGATCACTGCAGCTAATTAAGAGGTTCAAATCAGTTTGGGGAATGAAAGACCTTTTTCTAAGCCAGAATATCCAGAAACTGCCCAAAAAGATTCCAAAAATGATTCCACTAGCAGATTTGTTATGCTTGTTGACGATGAAGAGCAAGGAGTTGATGATGTCATATCAGCGCATATAACAAATAGATTTTAACACGTGAAGATTATTATTTTAAAGTATTAATTTTTTATTATATTTGTTGTGTAGTTAAAATAATATATCTATAGTAAAGTTTTAAACTCATAGGCAACTTTTATAAATTTATTAAGTATTTTTATTTGTTTATGATAAATGTAAATATAATAGCTTGTAAAAAAGGCTAGGGAAAAAGAAAATTATTTCTAATTAATTTTTGTTAACATCAAACCAATATTTATTAATAAAATAATATATTTTATACCAACATGTATGTAAAGTTTAGAAACATATTTTTTTATAGTGATATATTTATAAAATTTAAAAGGGCAACTTGTCATTCAAATTATTTGAATAATTTGAAAATAGATATCATGCATAATTATCAGATTAATAAATTCTGAAAATTAATTAACTTAAATTAATTAATTATAAAAATAAAAAAATATCTATGTCACATAATTTCAGGTGCCATTATATATTGGCTTTTCCTTTAAATCTTTCCTCCTATATTATAATTTATTGGTTTAGTATCTCTCTTACATTATAAGATACAATAAAATCTTACTTTTTAAATATGGGATAAAATTCTTTTTAAATTACTCAATATGCAAGCTATATTTTAATAATACATGAGAGAAATATTTTCAAGATGGGTGCTTCATACCAGCAAGACCCGTCATCTAGCGAAGCCCACCCCCCCGGTGTAAACCTAAAGTGCCCAAGCCACGAACCATGTCACGCGGTAAACCAAGTGTTACAGACCATCTAATTCCACTGAATCAACATCTCAGGCCTAAGGCGTGACCTCCCATGAGCCATAATACTCACAAGAACCCTTCCATTGAGCCCATTCCTCCAGCTGTTTATGGGCTGCCAACGTTCTCCTGCATGCCACGAGTGCCACTAACCTGCGGGGTGGAAAGGGAAACTTCTTAAGCGTGCCAGTAGAGCTACTATAGTCCAAAATACAATCACTTCAATTCGGGTTTACTCATGCAATCTTGTTTGCTCCCTGTGACGAGGTGGATGCATTGGCGAGGGGATTTCCATGGAGTAGCAAAGGTAAAGACCGTGGTGTCCATCTTCTCAATTGGGAGACTGTCACTCTTCCTAGATCTCACGGTGGCTTAGGTATCAGACAAAGCCAAGATGCTAATACTACTGCTATTGTGAAGCTTAGTTGGGAAATTGTCAATGGCTCCAACAAGCTCTGGGTCAAGATTATGAATGCTAGATATCTCAGATATCATGCTTCATGTTTGCCCGAAAGATGCATCTTCTACATGGAAAGGAATCATCAATGGTTTAAACTTGCCTAAAGAAGGATATTCTGGGCGAATTGGAGATGGCCCTTCCTGGCTTGCTGAAGGCCCTATATGTTGAGTGGCTGGCCATGTTCCTGAACACACTGCTCCTCTTTGAGCAAGTTATTTTCTCACGTGCTCTAAGGATTGGGATTAGCCTATCATAAATCAGTTCATTCCAGCCAGGATCAAAGACTATATACAGGCTGTTCCTGTCTCTCTAGAAACGTATTTGATCTACTAGTTCCTCAGGTTTATATACTCCTGAGCTTGGATATTCACATGTTTCTCAACATTATACTTCGATCAAAAAAATAGCGGCTGCGCAAAAACACAAACTCTTCATTTGGCATCTTAGAACCGGCTGCTGACTAACAAAATTCGATATGAGGATTGTATTCTCATTGAATGTGGCTATATAGTAATGGTGATGGTGTTAAAAAAAAAGCCCATCAACTAATAAAACTAAAAAATTAAAATGAGATGAAAAACTAATTAAATAATTTTTAAAATTATAAAATATAACTGTTTGGTTTGATTTCAATTTTACAACTGAAATCAGCAAATCAAACCAGTCTAACTAAAAAAACTTAATATCTATAAAAATCAAGAAAAATATAAATTCACCTAACCCTCTTTAGTCCCTTACAAAAGACCGCCCAAGAATAATTTTCTGATTTTTCCTTTCCTTTTCATTTGCTATGTATCTCATATCTAATTCTTCATCTCATTTTTCCTTTCTCATGTTATCTAGCCAAACACAAACTCACATTTCCATCTCTTTAGCTTCACTCTTCGATTCTCTCTTTTTGTTTGAAGATATTTTTTAACACTTTCTATTCATTGTAAACATTTGTAACCTCATATTTGTTTCACTTGACTTTGCATGAAAAAGAAAACAAAAGAAATACCTCAGTGGTCTCCTCTAATTCCTTCACATATTTTTTAATTGAGTCCTCTTTTCAATGTGATGAAGAAAATGAAAAAATTAATTTGGATGGATATAATAGCCTAACTAAACAAGTATCTGAACTTTTACGAGTCCAATTTTTTTGGTAAAATTAAGAATGGTTAATTTGAAATTTCCTAGGAAAAGAAAATAAGAAAAAAACTTAAGCCTAGATATACCTATACTAAATTGGATCTCATATTACTAAATCTTATCACTTAGGTTATGAAAGTTGTTTGAAGAGAGAAATTTGATTCTAGCAATGTTATCTAATTAGGTTTCAATGGATTAGGTTTATCAGTTTTATTTAAAAAATTAAATTGAATTGATTTGGTTTAAATAAGAATTCAGTCCAATTCGGTATGTATTTTTATAATTAATTTAATTTGGTTCACTTGGTTTTTTTAGTATAAATCGAATGAAACCGAACCGTGAACACCTCTAGTAATGGTTAGTTATAAGTAATATTGATTTTATTCATGTAAAATATATTTATTATTAATAAAAAAAATATTTTTAATATTTTATTATATTTTATTAATTAGTTTAATTTTTTATTAATAAAACTAGAATGAAGATAATGTCTGCAGAACAAAAATGTCTTTCATGGAAATTAAAACATATGATCTTTAACGTAACCTTGAAGCAATTATTTAAAGTTGAAAATAACATATGATTTTTAAGTAATCTTTGTATAAATCATAAACAATTATAAATTTGTCTAACAGGATCCTTGGTACTCTTGAAAAATTTTAAATTTATTATTTTTGTTACATGTTATAATTTTTAAATCAAAATATTTTTTATGAATGAATAATAATTACACCGAAAAACTGCTTGCTGAAAAGTTAAATCAAACCACTATAACTTTCTTAATATTTAGAGGATCATGACAAGTTGTTAGATATCATACTTGATTTACAAATATAAACCGATCAAATATTGAATTGATAATAAATAAAATTATTTAATTTTATTTAATCCTATTTTATTTATGATTCTGATTTATATTTAGATCAACTTATTAGGTAACCTAATGAGTCACACACCTAAGAATTATTAGTCAAAAATTAAATTAAAATGATTAATTAAACGTGACTTGATTGTAAATAAATACTAGAAATTTAGGGCTAGAATGTAATTAATACAGGGAATTATAATTCTACACCAAGAAAAAAAAATCAAGAAGGGACTTGAGTGAATAGATTTCTAAAATTATCCTAAAAAAATACATCTAATATTGTTATGCCTCCTATTTAGGTTTATTTATAAATAAAATATTATGCCTTTTATTTTTTGCACATTATAGTATAATAGTAATATACAAAAATATATAAATGCCAAAAAAAGAAAAAAAGAGTCAGTACTCAAATTTATATAAATTCCTCTTCTAAAAGGGTTTAAAAGATTTTTCATTGGTGATTTATGTAGATTATCGTTAAACCTGAACATATAAATGAATTATAATTTTCAATAACACAACCTTGAAGAAACTATTCAAAGTTAGAAATAACATATGATCTTTAAGTAATCTTTATATAAACCTTAAACAATTATAAATTTGTCTAACAGGATCCTTGGTACTCTTGAAAATTTTTAAATTTATTGTTTTTGTTACATTTATGTGTTTTGAAAAACCAAACAGGTATGTCTCTTTTGTCATTGTGTTATAGTTGTGGTAGCTCTTTAGAATTAGTTTTATATCTCCTTCATGATAATTCTTGTGTTAGAAAAATCTGGGTCCATTTAATTTCTTCAAAGAAGCATGCTTTTTTCTATTTTTACTTTCTTAATGATTGGCTCATGTTTAATCATTGAGACACCAAAGGTTCAAGTTGTTAGAATTGTCTATTTGTTTGCATCTGTTGGACCATTTGGAAGGCTCAGAACAATTTTATTATTCAAGATAAAATTATTATCATCTCTAAGCAACTTTATCAAATTTATAGTTTGGTTCATAATTACAAAAGAAGTTTTTGCTCATTCTTTGCATTTATAAAGCCAAGTAGCATTCGTTTGATATCTTTGCATCTCTAGTTGTAAACTCTTAGAAATTGAATGTCAATAATAGCTCCTCTAGGAATCTTAACAAGGCTAGTTATAGAGTTTTTATTCAAGATCATTTAAGTTATTGTATTAAAGGGTTTTCATGCCTTATAAGTATATATGGTGGAAGAGCTTATAGCTATTACATATAGTAGCTTTTTTGTCCAATGTTTGGAAGCTATTGTTTGGACGTGGAATCAAACAATAAGAAAACTATTGCAGGTATTACCCATAAAACTTAAAAAAAAAAAAGGATTATATGATAGTACTTCATTGTTTATAACTTTTTTTAAAAAGTAAATTTGTCCTTAGATTTATTTTTCTATTTGGTGTTTTCATCTCTGTTCTTTTAATTTTTCTCTTTGATTTGATTTTTTTAGCATAAATATATATGATAAACTTTTTAATTTCATTATAAATTAACTATTTTACTAAATTGTTGGGGTTTTTGATTAGTACTTAAAAGTGTATTTTTATCATGGTTTTATATTATCATTTTGCACTTGAAGTATCAATAACTCCTTAACTTAAATATGTTTTATAATAATGTATCTAATAATATAAGATACCTATAATTTATGGTAAATGTCTATTTTTAATGCAGGCCTATCACATAAATGAAAGGATTGATTGATGACTTGAAGAACTTAAATTGCAAGGATAAAGAGATGGCCAAACTTAGAAAAGAGATGTCGGTGCAATCCAAACCGGAACACTGTTCGGTAATTGGGTCATATCTGGAGCTACAGATCTCAGATTTAGGTCAAATTTATATGGATGGAAAGGTAAGACATAGGCCTACAACTTTCATATGGAGCCCAAGATCTAAAAAGGCCATTATCAAGTCCAAATTGTAGAAACAACAAAGAAGCCCGAATCTGTCTTCCAGCCCGAGCACTGTTCGGTATTTTGGCCATATCTGGAGTTCTAGAAGTCCAAATGAGCTGAAATTTTTACACAAGAAAGCTGAGACAATTGCCTACAACTTTCATGTTTACAACTGGCTCCAATTTTGACGTTATCAATGACGTTTTGGGCAGACAAGAGAAGATAAGGATTGTCACCAAGTCAAAAGTTGGTCACCCACTTATCAATTAGTCATCAAATCAATAGTTCCCATTTTTGGCCTATAAAAGGAGGCATTTGCCATGCATTTAGGCATCTTGGTGTTCAGATCAAGATCATGCTCTTCCTTTCTCTCTTTGTATTTTTTATGCTTTGTTTTCATTAATATTAAGTTTATGCCTTTCATTTCCTTTCCTTTACTTAGTTAACTTTTATGTTCTTATTTTGTTTATCTATTTTGCTTTCTTTCATTATGTCTAGCTAAGTTAATTATGTCAAGGTGAAAAGGTTACACTAATGGTGTAAGAATAAGTATAATGTAAACTTAATATGGACTTTAATGTTTGATACTAACATGTTTTATATTTGCTATCTTGTTCACTCTTTAATACTTTGCTTGTTAAATGACTAATCTTGATTTATGTTGTATAACACTTGGTACAACAAATGCTTGGCACTTTCATAGCCCATAATGTATGGTATAACCGACACCTGAGCTATGAAAGGAACTTGATTTGTTGTTAACATAAGTTATAATCATGAATGCTTGACGAGATTTACAAGTATTAGCATTAATTGAATAAGATGACTAATGTAATCATGTTAACAATATATAATCTGATTGGAACCTCCTTTGTGTGTGGTTTCCAATTCAATAATAAGAGTTTATACTATACTTGTTTGATATACCATTAGTGGAACCTCTAACCTTGACATTTGTTATTATCATTGTTTAATCGTTACATTAATATTCCATCTCAAAGTTCTCATCATCTTCTTCTTCTTCTCTTTCTTTATTATTATTATTATTACTACTACTACTACTACTACTACTACTACTACTACTACTACTACTACTACTACTACTACTACTACTACTACTACTACTACTACTACTACTACTACTACTACTACTACTACTACTACTACTACTACTACTACTACTACTACTACTACTACTACTACTACTACTACTACTACTACTACTACTA
>NW_011499852.1:1325518-1331722 GCF_000495115.2 Populus euphratica
TGTTATTATTATTATTATTATTTTTATTGTTGTTGTATTATTGTTATTTATAATTTGTACAAATAACCTCCCTGTGGTTCGACCCCGGTCTTACCGGGTTATTTATTACTTCGACACTTCTGCACTTGGGAGAAGACATCAATCTTTTCATCGTGTCAGTTTTCCCCCTCATTTACTTCGTTGTACAATAAAGAAAGTGTTTAATTGTATCTTCTTTTTTTTTCCTTTGATTAAGTATTCTTTTTGAATTTTTTTTCTTTCAACTTCATATTTCAATATTTTATTGATTTTGACTTAATTATCATAATTTATTTTAGTTTGTTTTCTATGAGATTATTACAATATCAAATAAATAAATTTTGTAGCATCTTTTCTTGTTATCATACCATTAAATAAAAAATTACTTTTCAAACCTAGTGGAGTTAATTATCTAAATGGTAGATTTAATGAGTTAGGCCATGAAACCAAAGTTGATCCAATATGTTGTCATTTTAATATATTTTTTTTTAAAACAAGATGTCATCTTGAAGTCTTTTTAAAGTCAAACCATATTTTTTTTATCAATTATATGTGTTGACTTTGAATTCATCAAGGCAAACACGTCATGTTAGAAAAACTCTTAAATGAGTTAATTTTGACCCCAATCTAAATAAGAAATCGAGATAAGAGAATTTAAGGTTGATCCATTGGTTAGGTTTTATAACATTGTTAAATATTTTCTTATAACCTGAACAATTGTTTTATATTTAAAAGAATTGATGTGACCTACAATGTAACATAGACAAAAAATTAGTCTTATGTAATTTAAATTTTTATCATTTATATTTGGTGATCATCATCGGTATTTATATCTCCTCTCTACTAGCAGTCAACAAGTATGCCTCATTCATCCTTGTGCTCTTATTATGATAGCTCTTTAAAGTTAATTTTGCATCTCCTCTATAATAGTCCTTATGCTATAAAAATCTAGGCCCATTTCATTTTGTGAAAGAAGCATGCTCTTTTCTATTTTTACCATCTCAGTGGCTCATGCTTAATTATTAATAAGCCAGATGATTATATCGTTGGAATTGGTTATTTATATGCATTTGCTAGACCATTTAAAAGGCTTACAATAATTTTATTATTCAAGACAAGATTATTATCATCTATAAGAAAATTAATCAAATTCATAGTTTGGTTTATGATTAAAAAAAAAAATTGCTCCTTCTTTATATTTTGTAGAACTAGGTAGCATTCATTTAATCTTTTGGCATCCTTCGGTTATAAACTCTTGGAATCTAAATATCAATGGTAGCTCCCTCGGGAACCTTGACAAGGTAGATTATGAAGTTCTTATTTGAGATTATTTAGGTTACTAGACTAAAGGGTTTTTAGGCTTTATTGATTCAATAATGTACATGATGGTAGGGTTGATGGCCATTACATATAGTATTCTTTTTTTTCTAATGTTTGAGAGTTATCGTTTGAAGGTGGAATCGGACTATCAAGAAGTTATTAGATGTATCACCTAACAAATGTTTTTTTAAAAATAGATTATATAATACTACTTTTTATAACTTTTTTTTTAAATTGAGTTTTAGATTTTTTTTTATTTAGTGCTTTTCTCTCTATTTTTTTCATTTTCATTTGATTTTTTTTTTTTTTGCTTATGGTATAAAGTTTTTAATTTAATTAGAAGTTAACTATTATACTAAAAACTTTGGGTTTTCCCCCACTATTTTATTATGAAATAAATGAGGTGCTATTTTTTTCCTTTTTATTTTTTTAATTCTATCTTTGAATTTTTTTTCTCCTTTCGATTGAATATTTTTTTTAGCTTTTTTTCTTCTAAGTTAATACTTTAATATTTTATTGATTTTAATCGATCATTATAATTTATTTTAGTTTGCTTCCTATAATATTATTGTAATATCAAACAAACATCTGACATTTATTTGGTGTTTAATTTTCTAATATTTATTTTTGTTATCACATTAAATAAAAAAAATAGTTTTTAAACATAGTGGAGTCCATGATTCAGGTTACAAGTTTAATGAGTTAAGCTGTGAAGCCAAAAAAGATCTAATATGTCAATGTCATATACAAAAAAAAATTGTCATTTTGAAATTTTTTTAAAGTCATACCATGCTTTTAAACAATCATCCAAGTTAATTTTGGACTTACCAAATCAACTAAATCATGTTAGAAAAACTCTCATGCAGGTTAATTTTGAACTAGATTTAAGCAACAAGTTAGGTCATAAGAATTTAAAGTTGATCCATGGGTTGAGTTTAATAACATTGTCAGATAATTCCTTGTAAACTAGATAATTTTTTTACATTCAAAACAATTTTGATATAACCTACAAAGTTGATCCATGGGTTGAGTTTTTTTTTTTTTTTATCTTTTACTAATGGTGCAAAGAAATTAAAAATAAATAAATAAATCCTATCAATTTAGGTCAAACGTAAATGACCTCCTCCTCTCCCTTACTCTCACCAACCTATAAACGAGTTGTCCACCATGCTTTTTATACTTTGATCTACTACCCCTATTAGGCACTTATATTAGTATGTTTTTTAATTTCAAGAAGTCAAAATGATGTCATACAACACTTATTAGTAGACACCACAATAAAAAGTTACAAGTTTAAAGACAATCAATATGGCATCACACTCATTATCACTTGTTTACTGTTATGGCATTTTTTTTTGACTTGTTTGATGCCATTAAGACATTTACCTTTCTACACCAACCATAATTTCTTACCAATATATCTTCCTATAAAGGTATTTACCAATCACCAATATGTTCCCCCTGTAAAGGTACCTACCATTCATTAGCTTATTGTTCTTCACTCACCACGTAGTAACCAATTTTCATGAGATAAGCTGACAGAACCAAGGTTTATAAATATTTTGGGTTATCAAATAAGTCAATTTAAACATATACAAGAAAAATAACACATGGTCGCAAAGTAACTTCTCATGCTTTACTCTTCTCACCTCTTTATACATTGTTCTCTTGCTTTACTTACCATTTTCTTGCTTAACGTACTCTTCTTTATTGACATTTACTAGCTTAATTTTGTAAAGGTATCTTATTATATTTGGATACCTCTTTCCATTTAAGCATGGAAGTTACCCCATCAACTTATTATACCAATGATCAAGTTTAGTCACTCCAATAATAGACAAGTCCATCATCCTATTAGCTCATTAATCAAATCAAGTCTGGTCACTCAACTAGTGGATAATTCCATATCCTATTAGCTCATTAACCAGATCACGTCTAATCACTCCACCAATCTAAGATCATAATCGTGAAAAACTTAATCTTGTTTTAATTTTTACTTCATCTATGATGTGATATATATAAACTTGAAAAAACTCTAGTTTATTTTTATTAATATCTATAATAAAAGATTTCTTTCTATAATTGATAACTTAGAGACTTTAAGATATGGAAAAATAACTAATCTCTCAACCATAAAAACATTAGATCTTCATTAACTTTATTTTTAAGTGAAAGTGTTTAATGATGTTATTCTAGCTATATAATAATAGCTTCACACATTTATATACCCTTAATGTAAAGTACAACACCTAATTTCATTGCATGCACCACTAAAAGCATAAAAACAATTTTAGTTTTCTAAAAAAACAGGATAGAACAGTGCCCAAGTCACTAGACATGGGAACACTCATAATTTAACTATTCAGTTTAATTTTGTGTTTTTATTTTTATCAATACAAGAGTGTTTTAAGATTGAACTTCATAAGGAATTTATTATATGTTTCTAGGTGAAAATAACTATGACAATAGATTTGTGAGTCTGATGGCTAGAATTTAAGTCATTATATAACCCTTTATCAGCTTTAATTTTTTTAAAAAAATAAAAAGGGCAACCAATATATTGTTTGTCTTTAAATATAAAAAAAGAGAGTCAAACATGTTGACCTAATCTTACAAACCTATATGTGTCAAGCTTTCTTACTTCTAGATTAGGTGTGCAAGCCCAGTTTCTTTGGCTTAGGTGTTTTATTTTCAAGTTTATTTTTCTTAAGATTTAGATTGAAATATGCTATAAAAAAATAAATTATATTTAGATTATTAGTTGATTTTTCCATCATTCTTCAACAATAATATTACCTTTTCAAGTTAATAATTTATTTTTTTAATTATTATATACCTGATATGCAAGAAATATTAAAAATAAAAATTTGATCATAGATATATAATGAAAATAAAATTATTTTTTTATATTTTGATAGATTTTTTACATGATTTTTCATGTTAATTAAGTTTTTTTTAATCACTTATAAAATATTAAAACATTATTTTGTTATTTTTTTTATAAAACCTTATTTTTTGGATCATGATAGGTTTTTATTTAAATACCAGTAATCACAATTACAAAACTTGTTTTGATTAAAACAATAAAGAGATGCATAAGTAATGAAATAGAGTTTAGATTAAAAAGATATATTTTTCCAACTTATTTCAAATTATTCAATTTTTTAAGAAACCTTTATTTTTATTATTATTGTTTTTTATTGAAAAATCATGCTACTAATAAACCTTTATTTTGAATTGTTTTTAAGAAGATCAAAGTTTTTTTTTTGTGATATTATTGATTGTTTTATGAATATTAATATATAATTAGCTTATTAATATTGAATGAGAATAAAATATCTATTTTCTTAATTTCATATTGTAAATGTTTCATATGTTTTTCTAAAATTTATTCTTCTTATGCCTTTTCATAAAGTTGGGAAGAGATTTTTTTTTAATTGATATTTTTTTTCACAATTATAATAAGTTTTTTTAAAAAAAAACAATATTTCTAATGAAATAACATGCTTTCATGAAAATAAAAAAGAAATAAATGAATAAAAATAATTAAGTTTTTAATTAAAAATATAGATGTTTTTCTTTTTAGTTCAAATCATTATGGTTTTCTCGAATGTTTTTTTAATTGTTGTTGTTTTTTATTCAATGAATTATATTTCTGATAAAAAACTAGTTTTTTTTAAAAAAAATTACATGAGTTATAAAAAATAATTTTGATAAAAAAATATTTATACTTAGTAATATTTTATTATATTATGATTAAATTAAAAATTATTTTACAAAAAAATTATTAAATTGGATCAAATTTATAATTTAGATCACGAGTTGAGTAGGCTAAATCAATTTAATATGAATCAATTCAAAGTATCATTATTTTTAAAAAATTATAAAAATATTAAATCAATATCATTTTTTATTAAAAGAAATTAAACTATATTTTAACTAAATTAACTAAATTAAAAATATATCAATTCTTAAATTAACTTCCATTTAATTCACTTTAAAACTTCACCCGAACCAATGTCTACATCAACAAATTACCATGATGACTCACAAGAACAAATGGAATTTAAAAAGGCTTTTGAAAAATTCCCAGTTATAGCAGGCAACTAGCTAGTTTTGTCTAAATTACTTTTCCTATGATAACTTTTGTCGGAGGCCTTGACAATGCCAATGAGCTAAACTAAAGACATGACAATAGCCATGAGTTGACGTTGAAAAAATGAGTTTTTCCTTTTCTTTTTTTTTCTTTAAAAATAGAGCAGTGAGTAAAAATACTCTGCAAATCAGTACAATACATTTTACTTAATTGCACCATTAACAATGGTGCAATTACATATAATTTAATAAACAGATAAGTCTTACAGCTTGCTTTCAATGATTATAAATTTAAATATTTTCAGGAAAATTTATATAATTATTAATTTTAAAGTCATAAAATTACATTAATAAAAAAAATTGATTAGTTGCGCCACTTGCGGTGGCACATTTTTGCTGTGCCCGTGGAAGAGGCGCAGCCTCCTGAGGGGAAAAAAAAAAAAAAAAAGCTAGTTGCGCAGCTCTGATTGGCTCAATTAGCCAAATTATCCAATGACCATATTAATCGAAAGCAATAAGCCAACGTAGAAAATGGTCTTGTCTTGGTACTTGTGTAATAATGACATGCCCGAAACTAATTGAATGCACGAGGCCAACACAAAAAACAAATGGTTTTATCTTGGTATTCATATGGAATAATAATGACATGTCACATGCTTATTATTTATCTTGGCTAATAATGAATGGGTGTCTCTTTATTATGCGTACTAAAGGGAAAATATAAATAAGGAAACTGCTTTCTAAAAATTAGGGGGGGGGGGGGGGGGGGTG
>NW_011499852.1:1331745-1361445 GCF_000495115.2 Populus euphratica
GTAAATTATATAATTAGTACCCAAAATATAACTAAATACAGAAATAACACAAGACGATTTTTTTAAATAAAATAACATAATTTGAATACATTATGGATTAAAAATATGATATTTTAATAATATTACTATTCAAAACATCAACAGTAATAAAATATCATGTTTTAGAATTTGATGTTGCATTTCAAGAACATGATATTATCAAAAAGATCATTTTGAGAAACAACTATATACTTGATAAAACAAATGGATAATTTCCAAAATATTTTGACTATTTTGATTGCTATAAGGTTTTTGAGTTATTTTCATGTTTTAAATCGAAAAAAATTTATAAAATCATAATTTTTATTCGTATGAAGTTTTTATTTACTTTATGATTTTAGAGAGTACAAGTTTTTATAATTTTATCAAAATATGGACAATTTTTTCTCTATATAAAAACTATACCTGAAATTTTATTATGTAAAAAATCATAATAACCACAATTAACAAATTCTAACTAAACTTAATATATTATTATATTTCATAATCACAAGTAATTCCAAGAATGCAATACACACACATACAGAATGAAAAAAAAAATGATACAATAATATAATATTTAAGTAATTTAAAAATATATAAACATAATTCATTTATATATTTACATTTATGTTATCATTCGAATGATCCGGGCTCATTAGTAGCACAACTTGATCCATCTTCTACTACTTTTTAAGTGGCCTCGTTCTCTTTTACAGTATCATTAAGAGCTTGTCTCTTTCCAAAGATTTCAAATGTAGTGCAGCAAATATTTAACCATCAATATATTATGGTGTGAACTTCATTTTCTTCACTCAATTGCATTAAATTAAATGCAAATTCATGAGAAATTAATTTAATTCAAATAAAATATTAAATTTATCAACTTACCAATAATTCAATGAAACATGTAATTCGTCATAATCGAACCACGTTTATGCTTTATTCCAACAATAGATATAAAATCTTTAATTTGATAACTTAATCTACATTAAACGCAACATATAATTAATTCAACTTATTTTTATGTTGAAGTATATCAGATAAACACTAATTAAATGTATTCATAACTAATTTATTATTCATCCAATAATTTCTAAATTCACCATGAATCCTAAATTCAACCTAAATCATTTGATTTCAAGTGAACCAAATATAAATTAATAATAATGTGGTATATTTACCTTATTTATAGGATTATAGAAATGGACAGGGCAATGACAACAAAAAAAACAATGGATTTTCAACCCAAAAACTCAAATAATGCTTAAAGATTACGATGAGTTTGATTTTTAATTGTTTTAAGAGCAAAATCAAAGTGATTAATGATTTTTTAAAAGAGATACGAGGAAGATTATGAGTTTTTTTTTTTTTCTGAGAGAGATAGCATTTATGTGTTTTGTTAGTATTTATTCTGATTTAAATTTAAATTTTAATTGATAACATATTTTAGAAGCGTGATATTTAATAGATATTATATTCTAGAAATGCGATAAGTTTAAACTATATCATTTTATTATTTTTTTAAAATTATATCAATTTCCTTTAAATTTTTAAGTTTACAGTATAATTTAATTAAAAAAACTTTTTTTTTTATAGCTAGCTGTGCAACGAGCTTTTTCTTAAATGTGCTGGTTTATAAAATATTTTTTTCTGTATTATTTAGAGAGAAAAAACTCCAAACGAATGGTGATGGCAAGAAAACCATGTGGTTAGATCACAAAAACCTTGAAACGTTCTGTCGGCCAAACAGAAAAAATAATGATTGACAAAAAAGTGTCGGTATCAGTTACGGATATTTTTTCCCGTGAGAAAACGGTACAGAAATGCTGAAGGGTCATTGGATCGAAGGCAAACAACAAGGATCAATCTCTTTAGTTTAAACGAGAGACGTCATGCATTGGCTTAAGTTAAGGCATGGACAAAGGTTTAAGATTCTCATTTAATTCTTAAAAATAAATAATATATATATTTATCAATTATATTTTATAAAATAAAAATTACCCTTCACTCAACAAGAAAATCAAAATATAAAATGAAAATTATCTGGGACCTCACTTATCACACACAATAATAATAATAATAATAATTTTTTAAAATATTTTAAAAATTATCATTTTATTTAAAACTCCATTTATATTAAGCGGGTTCTGTTGGCTAGGAAATCCTACAATGTGCATCGTTAATGATTTTTCCTAAACCAATGAGAGGTTTGATAAATCAATCCTGGGAAAAAAATGGCGTTACTACAAGCAAAGTTTTCTGTACAAATTTAGATGTGCGAGCCTTCATGATGCCAGTCACCATGCCACGTCAAACAAAAAAAAAAAACCCTCAAGCGATAGAAGCATATTTTAAATAAAAAAATGATTCTAAGCATAAGCATGATTGAGTAAAGAAAATATAATTTAATTATATAGTAAAATAAAAGATAATAGACATTTAACGGATAAATAAAAACAAAAAAAATAATCGGAAAACTACAAAAAAAAGATAAAATAATGGTCATTAAAACAAAAAAAAAAGATATTAAGATTCCAGCCAAACCAAAAAAACTAAAAAAATATTGAAGTTAAATTCAAAACAAATAAAATATAAAATAATTAAATAATTAAAAAATCAAAAAATCTAAGAGATCATAAAAATAATTTAACCTTTGTGACATGAATTATACAAATAAGATAATTTTATAAAAAATAAATAAAAAAATATTATAAAACTCAATTGAAAAATTAAAGGATAAAATATAACAAATATTAAAAGATTTTGAATTTAAAAGTAATTAAGCTATTTTACTATAAAAGAATAATAAAAAAACTAAAATGCTTTTGAATGTAAATTTTTTTATTTTAGGGGTAACAAAGTAAAAGTAATTGGATTGTGTAAGAAAAAAAGAAGAAGTAATCAGACCAATCTTAGCTTGAATCACGATGAAAAACTGTATTGCTCCTAGGATCTAGTTGAAAGATTTATGATTAAAAGATAAATCTGTAATTATACTATTACAATTAATAATATTATCATGTCCAGCTTAGGATTTCGTTAATGTTACGTATTTACTGTAGTACACTTAAATCCCTTCGGTCTCTGTGCCTACAGGTTCAATTGTCTATTTAAAATTATTTAATAAAAAGATAAACCGTTCAGACAAATTGTTTCCAAAGTGTCCTTGTCATCCAATAAAATAAAAGGAGCACAGTAGATCGGTCTGTGCATATTTAATTTAATACAATCAGCGAGGCTAGTCTCTCTCTGATGTCCGTCGTCGATTCCATCATGACACACGTCTACATCTATCAGCATCCCCAAATTTTTTCTCTTACGTGAGTCCCACAAGCAGGAATGGTGGGACCCTTCGCTACAAAATAATCAGAGCCCAGCCAAAGCCCATACACTCCACAGCCAGTGTATGACTACCAAACAAAGAACATGAGCAGCAGCGTTACAGCAAGTAAAATTATATGTCCTCTCTCTCTCTCTCTCTCCCAATCTCTCTCCCCCTCCCTCCTCCTGGCCTTCTTCCCAAAATGCTCAAACCCTGACCCTATTAGGGTTTTCAGCTCCCAAATCTAATTCCTCGTCGCCATATTTCTCTCTCTCAGGTTTTCATCATTTGACCTCCATCTCTCTTTACATTTTTGCTTGTGCTGCTACTCTCTCTCTCTCTCTCTCTTTATTGCATATACATGTAAATTATTTTTCTTCTCTTTGCTTGCCTGCCTTTTCGTTTTGCCTTCGATCTTACAGTTATGTATGGAATCTGATTCTTGAAAAATCAAATAAAAAAAAAGTTGAAGTTTTGATAATCTTGGAGCTGAACATTTTCTTTCTAAATTTGGATATTAGCTAGCTCGATCCACATTTATCATTGTTATTTGAAATTATGAACAATGAAGAGGAGCTTTGAATCTTATTCTCACATAAATCAAAGTAAATAAAAAGAAAAAAAAACTATTACATAAAAATAATCGAATACACAAAGTAACTTCATCATTTTTTTCAAATTTTCAAATGCACCTTTGTTAGTAATTGTACGCGTCCTTGTGGATTTGAGAGCATTGAATTTCAGAAATCTGGTGAAATGGACGATAATTAGTTCTAATAGTATAGCAAGTTGAATTTATCAGTATTCTGTTGAATTGCGCGTCCCCATTTTGTTGTGGTTGTGGAAATTATTGGATTGTATTATAGGAATTCCATTTTTGATTAATTTCTGTTATTTGAACTTTGGTGAACATCAGGGCTTTGGATATTGCAGTTTGAAGTGAGAGAAAGGAGCTAGCAGACCATTCAAACTATATAATCAAACAACGGTCTGAAGTATATGTCTCATTTTTAGGTCTTCTAAATGTTCAACTAATGGATTAGTATAAAACATTGAGGCTATATTTCAACCGGGACAAGAAATTTGTTGGAGTAAAAGTGGCTTGCATAATGGGGTCTTATCCTGGTACTTGTGAAATTGTTGAAGCAGGGGAAGAGCTGGATTCAGTTGAGCATTCTAAAAGAGCTTATCAATCTTATTCTGGATTAAGTGAGGGTGGTGATGGCCAAAAACATCCAGTGTTAAGACTCGGATACAAGGATTCTATGGAAGATGATATCAACCAGCTTTTTGAGACTATCAGTCTTAAAAACTCATCCAAAGGTTTAGGTCTTTCAAGTCAGGCTGGTACAAGTGCAAGTCCTTTAAGGAAAAATGCCATGAAAAGACCGATTACAGTAGGTGTGCCTCGTTCACCTGCGATTGGAAATTCTGAGTCTGTGTCTCTGAAACAGGCATTACGGGAGCTATGCATTTCTAAGGCATCAGAAATGGCTGCTATGAAGAGGTCATCGAAGTCGGCGAACTCTCCAGGTCTCTCAGAATCTGGAAGGATAAAGAGTTTGTATAATTCAGTAATAGTTGAAACAAGCAGGCCTGGGCTTCCCATAGTTGAAATATCTTTGGTTCCGGAAGAAATCAAGTCAGATGTTTCTGAGAAGTTGCCTCTGCAACTTCAGGCGCCCAAGATAAAATCATCGAACCAGAGTGCTCAGTCTTCTCCTCGGTTCCTTGCATTGAAGTCACCTAACCAAAGTGCCAATTCTTCTCCTCGACTTGTTGTTCCAGCTACGCAGGATGCTACTGTGACCTCATCGAGGCAAAATGAGATTGTTTCTGCATCTCAAAAAGTCAGAACTCAAGCACTAAAATCACCAAACCAAAGTTCGCTTTCTTCTCCTAGATGTGCTGGCCAAAGCATGCAAAATGGTATCTTGACCGCACAGATGCATAATGGGAATGGTATTGAACAAGCACTAAAATCACCAAACCAAAGTTCTCTTTCTTCTCCTAGATGTGCTGGCGAAAGCATGCAAAATGGTATCTTGACCACACAGATGCATAATGGGAATGGTACTGCACCGAGAAAAATTGCAAGTCAAGAATTAAATTCAACAGCACAAAGTGTTTGCTCTTCTCCTCGATTTGCTGTTCCAACCTCGCAAAATGGTACTGGGATCGCATCAATGCAAAATGACATGGTTTCTGCATCAAGACGTCCTGAAAACCAAGCTCTGAAGATGGAGAAGGTGCTGAAACAGAAGCATACACCTGCTATTTCTCTATCTCATTCAGTTGATAATACCTTGGAGCTAGATATGGATGTTCCCACTTCAACCAAGGCAGCAAGTAAAGCACCAGCACAAAGATTTGGTCGTAAAGGCAGGTTTCACTCAGCATCTTCTTCCATCAATGGAAACAGGGCAACCAAGTTCACCAGAAACACTCCACGTTTAGCTAAACCAGCTTTAAGGAACAAGAATTCAGTGAAGAAGAAAATAAAGCAGGGTGCGACTTCTTCTGCTTGCATTTCTAGTGAAGGTAATAACAGCTTGTTTACAAGCACTGGTCAGCTGGTCTGTCAGAAATGCCAACATACTTTCGATATTGTAGCTGAAGATTCCAACCAAGATTTTCATGGTCCCTTGTCTTCCAGTCTTGATGCTGAAGGTATCTCAAGCAGTAAGAAATCTAAACCAGAATTCACTTCAAGCAACTGTAATAGAAATGGAGCCGTTGGAAAAGTGAAGAAACATTTAAAATCAACACAAAAGGAGGAATTTTCCCAAAGCTCAAACAGTAGCCTTGGTGATCATAGCACTAGTACAAGCAACAGTGATGAGAGCAATGCAAGCAGATTGAGTTGTGGTAACAGGCCCCACATGTCAAAGGATTTCAGATGGGAAGCTATTAGCCGTGTTAAGATGCAACATGGAGTCTTAAGTTTGAGACACTTCAACCTCATAAAGAAGCTTGGTTGTGGAGATATAGGGACTGTTTATCTTGCTGAGCTTTTGGGTTTAAATTGCCTGTTTGCTATAAAGGTCATGGACAATGAATTTTTGGCAAGACGAAAAAAGATGCCTAGAGCCCAAACAGAAAGGGAGATATTGAGAATGTTGGATCATCCTTTCCTCCCTACACTGTATGCCCAATTCACATCAGATAATTTATCATGTTTAGTTATGGAGTATTGCCCTGGTGGAGATTTGCATGTCCTAAGGCAAAGGCAGCCTGGGAGGAGTTTTTCTGAACCAGCAGCCAGGTAGGATACTCTATGAAAGTCCATATCTCACGTTTGTTTTCACTGTTGTGTTCCTAATTACACTGCAGAGTGAAAAACACATAACAGGGATGCAAGAAACACAACTGAAACATGAATACTAATTAAGAAATGCATAAAAAGCTGTATCAGATGCAAGAAGACACCATTCTTGGACTAAAATCACCAAAAGCCATTTTCTTAACATCTTCAACATTCAAAATGACCTCTACGTGCTTGACATTCTTCTTTGCCGCTCAGTCAAATGTTGCTCTCGTTCCTTATATTCAGCACCATTGCTATGAATTGTCTAGAAGGTCTTTACTGTTACATCACCTTTTGTGTTTCAAAATCTGCTAGTAGAGTTTTCTTGAAAGGTGAGTATGAGAGCCCTATCGCTTGCTATGCTGGTGTGTTTTCTTCTATTTTATTAGATCTAGGGCCATGTTCATTGTTTGGTATATTTGTTGCCCAAATTTATTTGTGCACTATCTTGGGCTATTTCCGCTTCAACTTCTGCTGCTCGTTATTGGTGCTCAGTAAAGGTTTGCATGGAATCCAATTGGGCAGCTAAACATTAGTTTGTTCTTTTTGCTCAAAAGTAAAATTCTTCCCCTGGAATTCTGTTATGAGAAGTATCCAATGGAATTATTTTCGTTTGACTTTTCAGCTTTTACTGCTGGTGTTCATATTACATGTCATATCCCATACCTAATCTTAACTGGTGACATCTGTAGGTTTTATGTTGCTGAAGTTCTTCTTGCTTTGGAGTACTTGCACATGCTTGGAGTTGTCTACCGGGATCTAAAACCGGAGAACATTCTTGTTCGAGAAGATGGCCATATTATGCTCACTGACTTTGACCTTTCACTGAGGTGCAGTGTAAGTCCAACTCTCCTGAAATCTTCAACTGATTCAGAGCCTGTAAAGACGTCTGGTCCATGTACAGAGTCTAGCTGCATCGAGCCTTTATGCATTGAACCATCCTGTCAAGTCCCATGCTTCAGTCCTAGGTTTCTACCTGCTGCTGCAAAAGCAAGGAGGCTGAAAGCTGAAGTTGCTGCCCAGGTTAGATCTTTGCCACAGCTTGTGGCTGAGCCCACTGATGCACGCTCGAATTCCTTTGTTGGGACCCATGAATACCTGGCCCCTGAGATTATCAAAGGAGAGGGCCATGGAGCTGCCGTTGATTGGTGGACTTTTGGTGTTTTTCTTTACGAGCTTCTGTATGGCGTAACACCTTTTAAGGGTTCTGGAAATGAAGAAACGCTAGCCAATGTGGTGTCAGAAAACCTCAAGTTCCCTGATAGCCCACTTGTTAGTTTTCAGGCTAGAGATCTTATCAGGGAACTGCTAGTCAAAGAGCCGGAGAATAGGTTGGGAACACACAAAGGGGCTACTGAGATCAAGCAACACCCTTTCTTTGAGGGCTTGAATTGGGCACTCATACGCTGTGCCATCCCCCCTGAGGTACCGGAATTGTATGATTTGGGGGTTTCAAAGCATGGAAAGAATACCCAGTATTTGGAGTGTAAAGCTACAGGAGAGCTCCTTGAGTTTGAGTTGTTCTAAACGTCGCCTCTCCTTCCCCGTTGTATCGTGTATCTATAGATGTAAATTCGAGAGACTATTGTTGTCAAGTTGTCATTTATGGCATGAGACGTCAATTTGACGGCCGAGGGAGTACTCTGAACAGAGAGACATTTCAATAAATTTGTCGAAATCAGGTTCTCGTGTTTTATGTTGCTGGTATGGATCCGAAGTTGTGAACTAGGACCGTGTTGAAATTTATGGTCCAGACGTGACCTGAGGTAATGAAAATTGCTTGTAAATTCCTTGAGATCTAAAAGGCCATATTAGGCAGCTTCTCACGTCATGTCATATCATTGACCCATTCAACCCTTCTAGATCATAATCTAATCTTGTGGATCCGTTCAACCCTTCTAGATTATAATTTAATCTTCCGATGCTAAGTTAACTTGAATTAAACTAACTCAACTTGATTTGATTTAAAATATTTTTGGCTTGAATAAATAAGTATTTTTAAATAGTTAATTTATGTAATAAATAATCAATAAAATATAAATATTATTAAATCTGATCTAAAACTTGGTTGAATTTAATCTAAAATATATATATTTATATTATATAGATGTATTTATAAAACATACATACATATATATATATATATATATTATTTTTTTATTGAATTCTAAATAATAGTTGATATCTAAAACTTGATAAATAGTTCATGGATATCTAAAAGTTTTATCCGATGAATTATAAAAATATGATATGAATATCAAGAAATTCTCATTACCATCCCTAGATTTCCCCCTCTTATTAATTTTTCTATTACATATATATATATATCTTTATATATTCATATTTTCTTATATATAATTTTTAATCATTTTTATAAATGAAAATGCCACTTAAAATGAAAAAATGAAAAATATAGAACAAGTTGAAAACAGGGTTTAAACATAAAATCATTAACAATTTGTTTGGAATCATGAAATTGAATTCAATTCCACATGTGACTTGAATTCAATTGATAACTACTACAATTTTTATATTTGAAATAAAATATTAAACTATGTAATTGAATTCAATTATATTATTTAAAATACACATGAAATTGAATTAAAATTGACTATTTTGTTTTTAATTCAGAATTGGATAGCACACATTTTTAATCAATAATTTGACATTGCAACAAATATTATAAGGAACTACCTTTTCATTATAAAATGAAAGATCAAGAAAAGAAATGTATTAGTTATTGGGAGATTATATTTTTTTATATCTTGTGTTTCTATTTGTTAAAAGGCGAAGATTATAAGATGATCAAGTGCCAACATTAATAATAAAAAAAAACCTTATATTCAAGTTCATACTGTAGAATTAATAAATAATTTTTTTTTACTAGTTCTTTATTATTAGTCAGCGCCTATGGCCCAAAAATCTTGTAAATAGGAGCAGAAAAAAGCCATAAATCAACTAAATAAAGAAAAGTGTAGATATTTAATGTTGCACCCTTTTTTTTCCCCTACAAATTTAGCAAAGACATCTATAAATGGCAACTTAGAAAAATAATAAAAAATCAAGAAAACCCTTCAAAAAAATCAACAGTTAACCCTATCTGGTAGGAGAAATGACAATTAAATTTGACGTAGGAATTGTAAGACATATAAACACACATCTTGTATAATCACAAGTTACTGTCCCCGGATCTATCCACCCCAAAACACGCATAATTACATTAACTTGATCTATAATTCACTCCTAATTCATTTGATGATAAAAATTAAAAAAATAATAATTAAATAGTTACCTATGTAGAGAAAGAAGCTTAAAAGAGCTTCTTTGATCCATAATAATAGTGTCGATAAAACTTATCAATGGCCCTATAAAAGAACAAACAAGCATCATAGATTTTTTTCATTTGTTTCCATATGCTATCCTCAATCCCTCCATTTTTCTTTCCTTTTCTTCTTTAAAGGTTCAAACTGAAGGTTTACTGCTACCATCATTGTTGTTGATGGGTTCTTACATTTAGTTAGAGCAAGTTTACTTCTTTGTTTAATAATGGATGAATTCAAATGCAAAAGAGAGTTTTGAAAGGTTGGTAGGAGGAAAGATATGGATGGTTTGTTTGAAAATATTGAAGATTGATGAAGAAATATAGTATGTGTATAGGTTTGCTTGAAGGAAAGAAAAGAGACCATAAAGAGAAGTTACGGGGCTTTTAAAGAGAATAAAAAGGATATTTTTGGAATAATATTTTTTAATTTAAAATTATGGTAACAAATCAAAGGGTCTCACTCTGACTTGATTTTGTTAAATTATTTTTATTAATTTGAATTATATATGAAACTCAAATCAATATGCAGATTCTAAATACAAGAATTTAATTATTGAAATTAAATTCAATTCAAAGGGTTTTCAAAAGCCCATAAGAAAGTATAGAAATAATTTTTTTTGAAAAAACCAGAAAAATAAAACTAGTAAAACCTAAACAAATTAAAAAAAATGTCTATAAAGCCTTGTAAATATAAAAAATATATATGATAATGAGTAAGTTTTACAGGACATGAGTTTTTCAAGTTTTATAGGACATGAGTTTTTCAAGCTTTTCAATAGTTTTTTTTTTTATGGTTATTTGAATTTTTTTGACATGTTATGTTTTATATTTTTATAGATTTTTTCCATGTTTTTAATTTATTTTAAAATTTTATTTTTAGAGTTTTTAATTTTATTATATTTTTTAAAATTATTTTTTTTGTAGTGGTTTAATGCATAGTTATCAAACCTAGCTCAACATTGACCAAACAAACTAAAGTCTGATTCAAATTAGGTTTTATTTTAGTTTTTAACATTGATTTAATAAATTGACCTGTAACTTTATTGACTCGATCAAACTTGATCTAGATTCAATTGGATCAACACCAAGGATTTAAAAAAAAAAAACTAAAATGCTATTTTAAACAATTATGATTAACCCTATCACCTATTAACTTAAGTCTTAAACTCGACCACTTAGTGACTCAGGTTTTAAATCAAGTTATAACTCGAGTTGGTTTAATGATTTTTTTTATTAAAAAATAGTAAAAAAGTATTTGTGAGAAAACATAAATATATAGAGGTATTTAAGATGAAAATTATTAAAATAATATATTTATTAAAATGTCATTTTAAAGAATGCATATATTATTGTTGATGGATATATTATCCTATTATCATCATCGTTATATTATTGATGGGCATGAGCTTAACAACCTAGGCCTAGTGTACTAGACATGAGTCTAGCTAGGTCTCAGACCAAGAATGGGCTTGGAGGATTCCACCACCCTTGTGAATAAAATCACAAGGCAGGGACTGGTAACCCATTCTCCAAGTCTTCCATGTCTAGATATAAATACCTTTATTAGGTTAGGAGAAACCTTGGCATAATGTACGACTCAAAGTTGGTGACAAATCCTCTTAAGTGCTTAGTTTGCTCATTGCCCTAACAATTAGGCTTAAGATGCCCACTTCCTATGGAACAACCATTGGCTCTACCACTAACATCATCAAGTGCATGTAGAAAACTCTAACTCCTATAAAAGACAAGCTATAATAACGTGCAAGAGAGTAGACAAAAGAGAATTGAAGCATGCAGTTATATAAGTCTCTAAAATTAAAAGGTACAATATTTACTAATTTAAATTGCATCAATAACATGTGGTTACATTTAATTTTCTTAAATATTAAATTTAAATTACATCCTTAAATAATTTCAATTGAATCAATACAATAATATATTATCAAATAATTTTCTAATCTAAAGTACAATAAAACATATTTAATAATCAAATGGTCTTTCAACAATGAATAGTAAAATGCCACCATCGTTTTCACTTTCACTTTGATCCTCAAAATATTTGAGATTTTTTTAAATTTAAAGTTTAGTTTTTTTTTAAATTTTATTTTTTAATATTAGGTTATTTTTTAAAAAAATTATAATATTTAATATGTAAAGACTATTTTAATCTAATTATAATAATAATCTTGCAACTATTTTAAATTATTTTATTGATTTTCTTACGCGTTTTAATGAGAGTATAAAATAGAAATTATGATATGGAAACTGTAAATCTTGACGCTAATATGTTTCCCAATTTCACGGGACAAATAATGAATGCGAGAATGAGGTCATTTGCATGGTAACCAGTCATCACCAATGACGTCTTCTTCGAATCCGACGTCAACGTTATCTGCTATCGTATCTGCGGGGAACAAGCCATCTCCCTCCATCACAATTCTAGGAGTCAAAGTCCATATACGCTCACTAACAACTTCACCTTTCTGTCGTTCAACATCCCAAACGGCAGTTCAATCACAATTTGAACGGAATAATCCTCGGCAATGTGAACCCATGCCTCCTATGGTGTCTTTAGAACTTTCCATATATATATATATATATATATTGAAGGGAAGCATACGACTCCCAAAGAATAGGGACGTGAGGATGAATTGAGTGAGAACATCTGTCTAGGTTCATACCTCTAAAATAGTTGTATCCCTCTCATGTAACTTTTCATCATCTTCTTTTTTCTCTTCTTGTTTAAAAATGAAAACATATTACTCTCCTACCTTTTTAAAACAAAGATACGTCACTCTTTGCAATTGGATCGATCTAATCATCAATAAATTTTACTTCCTTTCTCAATTTTTTAAATTCAATCTTTGAAGTTATCATTTAAAATAATTATCTTGTTTTTTAAAAAACAAAGAACTTATTTATTAAGTTTCATTCTATAACAAGGAAACAAAAAACTCTAATCATATCTCTGGCTGAATGGGTTCAGTGGCGGAGCCACAATGAGAATTAAAGAGCAATTGCCTTCTTAATTTATTTTTTAATATTTTTTATAATAAAAATTTTAATATAATAATTTAACAAGTTTTTCTTTTTTTTGAATTATTGTTCATACCTCCCTTTTCTCCTATAATTTTTTTTTAAATTCTAAACTATTAATTAATTACGTAACCTTTTATACTTTATGCTTAATATTTTAGGTAAGTTTCTTTTATTTTTTCTATTTATTTCATTGTTTAATTTAAGTTTTATTCCTTAATAATATGATAATGTATGGATTTGCTAAATTAATATGTTTATGTATAATATTATATGTATATGAATATGAATTGAAATGAGTTTTGATGAATTAATATGTATTTTGTTATGAATTTCATATGAAAAATGATGGTAATCAATGTACTAGTAATTAAAAATAAAGTACAAAGTAACTAAAAAAATTAGAAATCTAATAAAAAAATTAAAAAATATATTAATATTTATATTTAACCCACTTGTGTAAAACAACAAATTAATAGAGAATTGTTGCCAATAATTTCATTAGTTCCTAGAAGATTTAGAAATATCTTTAATAAAATTAATAATGAAGTCATTATTAAGCAATTTTAAAATATAAAAACTCGAAAAAAAATTATAATGTAAGTTTTTTCATTTTAAAAATATTCTTAAATTAATTTTGTTTGAAATGAGTTAGTACATGCATTTCAAATTGATTTCTCTATATATAACACATGTTTATATAATATATAATATCAAGTATTTATAATTTGCCCCCTCATTTAAAATTTTCTGGTTCCGCCACTGAATAGGCTCACAAATTAATAAGAACTCCTAACTAAACAAAGTTTAAATTAAATATCAAGAAGAGTTTGTATTTATTTCTAAATAAAAAATACAAGCAAATATATATTAATGGATCAACAATTTTGATCCTACAAGACAATATATAATATTGTTCCTATAATCAATCTATCTTTATATATATATATATATATATATATATTTATACTAAGAAGGGTAAGTTAATGAGCACCACTAAAGGAAAGAATCGAACAAAGAAGAAAAGAATCATAATATTTCAACAATCCCCTTCAAGTTAGTGTATGGATATCACACATGCCCAACTTGTCCAGAAGCTTTAAGAACACTTGCTTTGAAATTGTTTTGGTTAGCATATAGGTCAATTGATCATCGGTATGAATTTTTGGTAACTCCATGATTTTTCCATCCAACTTTTTTTTTATGAAGATTTTATCTACTTTCACATACTTAGTACGATCATGTTGAACTAATTTATGGGCAATATCTCATGTTTCTTTATTGTTATAATATAATCAAATGGGTTGCTTAAAAAGGATAAGCAAAAGTGTTTAAGAGAAGTCTTGATTACCACTTTGTGAGTCATTATCATCATTAGTATCTCTATATAGATCCATATTCATACCTATATCCATCGTACTCTCGTCTTGGTTATAAGGTAAGACATTTATAGACATATGAACTTCATAGTTTAGAGTTTAAAGTTTATCTTGATACTCCCCCTGAAGTTAAGATATAGAAAAATACATTGAGTCTTCTTGAAAAACCACATCTAGTGTGGCAAACATTTTTTGAGTTGGGGGGATGAAAACAATAGTACCTTTTTTTATGAGCATACCTAATAAAAACACACCTCAATACCCGAGGTTGCAACTTGTTACGTTCGTGCTCATATAAATGAACGAATACCACACATCCAAATACATAAGGGGGTAAGCATTCGTGTTTATGTAAATAAACAAATACCACATCCAAATACATAAGGGGGTAAGTTTGGGGCTGCTGGAGATACAACATCTTCTACGAGGTTTCAGTTGGTGTCTTAAATGCAATAATGCTAGAGCAAACCTAATTGAAAGCAATAGTGCTAGAGGGTTCCCATTCCTTTTCACCTCTCTTTATTGCAGGTGAAACAATTTCTCATAAAATCTATTAACATGCCCTAACATGCCACAAATGAAATAGAAAGTTGGTAATCATTCATTTTTGAATCAAATAATAAACCAAGACCCTTCACCCTTATATATTTTCTTTCATCTCTTTAAAAGCTAACAAATATCAATAGAAACTTGAATCCGTATGAAAATCCTCTTGATACCATTGTCATTATTCAAATCACAATATATAAATGCATCAATGAAGCTACTTTGTTTTTAAATTCCCACACATATATAACCTATATGCAGGTCATATATGTATTTGAACCCAGAACTTAACATGATTGATTTCAATTTGGCCAGGGACCTTACCTTCCTTCAATTGATGCAATAACAAAAGTTGGTTATCAAAGGTCTAAGAAGCCCCTTCTAAAACTCTATTGATATCCACATGGTGGAAAAATTAAAATAAATATCAATCTGAGTTAAGTTCCTATATGTACATTCCTTTACCAAAAATACCATAAACTAACCACCTTATTTTTCATGACATTATAGTTGATCCCTTTATCTATGAGAAATAATCCAACCAAACATAAGTCAAATGATTGCAAATCTAGTGCCGAATCTTCAACCTCCAAAACTAGTTCCTCGTCTTCATCATCCAGGAGCGATAAATTCTTAAAGCATGACTCTATTGTCAAAGTTAGAAAAACAACTTAACACCTTTGCTATTTAAGCAAGACCATAACCTCTCTCTCTTGGAGAGACTTGAGAATACAATTTTTTTTTAAATCAAACTAATTTAATGTATATCCTTTTTATTGAATAAAATAAGTATAATAATATGAAATAATTTTATACAAACCATTATTCTATATATATATATATATATATAATATTGTTCAGTTAGTAGCAAGATATGATGAATTATTTATTATTGTAAAACATATTTATCTTAAATATTTTCCATATCACACATCCAAGATGCAATCTAAAAGTAAAAAAATAGAAGGAAAAAAAAGATGGGTTTCATTTAAGCATAATGATGTTTGCTTAGCAATGTAAGTATGGTAATTTACTAAGCTTAATGCTTGCAATTCACTGTGGGCTAGATTAAAAAACCACTTATTATATAAAAAAGTATGTAAGCATTATTTTTTTTTCATGTGATAAGATATTTGAAATGATAATAAAAAACTTGACTAGTATAATATATCAAATTAATTGACCACCATAAACATTAATAAATATAAAGAAAATTGGTGTGACTTATTTGACCTAGCAAACAAAAGTGAACTTGTTAAAAAACAATTTACATAGTCATCATGTTAACATCTACCTGACTCTTGCTTAAATGTAAAATAACAGGCTGTCAAAGTATTCGATTGTAAGAAAAAAATTATGAAATGAAATGAAAAAATTACAATATATTATAGTGACCTAAGTTAACACATGATATTTACGACCTGAGTAATTAACACGACCACAATGAACTAACTCGGTTAAACAATCTATGTCTTTCTTTCTTCTTCCTTTATTTTCTTCTTAGTTAGGCCTTGATTAGATCTCAACTGACCTGGGGTTAAATTAAACTTCAAACTACATGGAAGGGTTATAAAAGAATTGTTGATGAAGTTTTAAAAATAAATAAATAATGAATGATGAAACTAAAAAAATAGAGTATAAAAAAAAAGAAGTAAACCAAGGTGAATTTCTTAAACAAGAATTAATTTTCCAAACCCACAACATATAAAATCCTATACTTATATTCAACAAAAAAGCTAAATTCCCCATTAATTTAATATTAAAAGATGAAATAAAAAAATATTTTAATTTAAAAAAATTATCAAAGTAAAACAAATAACAATAAAAAAGTAAGGATAAATTTTGAAAATAAAATATTGAGGGAAGGAATTGAATAACAAATTCTATCAAGAAAATGGTTTAAAAAATAACAATTAAATCGAAGGATTGCTTTAAATTGAATGGAGACCAAATCTAACAGGTGAAAAACATTGAAGGATGATAAAATTGTAAAAAAAAATTATTTTAAATAAAATAAATAATAATAAGAAGAATATAGACCAGATACGAAGACAACACATTTTGAAGGGTTGCATAAAAATTTGGTGGTTTGGACGTAAAAAAAAAAAAAAGGAAAACAAATATTGTTAGTGTCATAATAATAATAATATATACACCACATATACTATTTATGAATAAAAGGGTTATCGAGACAATTTGAATCTTATTATAGAAGCCAATGTTTGGCTATTGAACATCTCTTTACACTTCATCTGTCTAACACAAAGGTGTTCTACATACCAATTAATATTTTTAAATAATAGTTTATATTTATTAAAAGACCATATTATTCTTAAGAAAACCAGGATGAAAATACAAAAATCCTTGGTTAAAGAAATTTTATTTTAAGTATAATTTAGTCTTTCTATCATATTTTAAAAATAAAAAAGTGTTTAGATGTTAATTTAAATATTTTTTAATAATAATTTAAGAGGTTATCGATGTTTTTTTTTTTTAAATAAAATAATAATGATTAGTGTGCCTAGTGATGCAAAGAATTGGCGTTGGATCTTGGCTTATTGTTAAATTAATTTAATTCGAGGAGGTAAAAAGATAAAAAAAGACTAGTGGACGGGATTCAATGCTGTCGTGGCAAGTGGACGGTCAACATTTGTTAACGGTGCTAGGCCTGCAATGTGGCGGAACACCTTTTACTAAAAAAAGAAATAAAAAAAAGATTTCTAAACAAGACAATAAAAAAAGCTTAAAAACCTCACCAGTCACACAACCATTTCTCGCGGTTCCACATAGCAATTCTTCTATAAGAAGATAAGAAGGAAGCACAGAAATAGTCGCAACGTATTCAGAAAGAGAAGGAGAAAATCAATAACAATATCAATGGCGGAGAAGAGCTTCAAGTATGTGATCATCGGCGGTGGTGTATCTGCTGTGAGTCTTTCTTGATTGACATTCCTTCTTTTTTTATATGATCACTTCTAGCATGTGTTTCTGTTTTTGAAGCTCGATCCAAGATGTGTAGTTGATGTATTTTTTTAATCTCTTCTTTTTTACAGATCTAAAATTTATTACTCTTTATTTCTTTAATTTGATTACCGGTCGTTTTCAGAAAGCATACTTTCTTTTTTTAATATTATTAGACGAATGAAATAATTAGTAAGAATTTATGGACTGTTCGCTTAGTGAATTATAAAGGAAGCAAAGATTAGGCTATGACATTAAGGCAAAACCTAGCCGAGGAAAACATTTTGCTGTTGTTGTTTCGGTTAATATTGTTTTTTGATTCAACTAGAAAGATTCTGTTGGTTTTTGTCTGCTTAACTTGCTTAATTGAAGCATGATATCATTGGCCAATCAGTTTCCCCTCTTTGATGATTTGACAGAAAGGAGATGAGGCTTATTTCCTTTTGTTTTCTTTCATATGTTGTTCTATTTTTCGAGCATGGTAATTGACAGCCTTTTTTTGCCTGAATTTTTACTCCACATTGTAGGGATACGCCGCTAGAGAGTTTTGCAAGCAGGGGGTTAAGTCCTGCAAACAACACATGTTCACATTCTTGCTTTAGTGTTCTCACAGGATGCTAATCAATGATTTTTTGGTTATGCTGCGGTTAATTAGAGTAGATAGATAAAGTTTATCTTGTGAACAGTATGTTTTTTATTTTATGAGCATGTGTTTTGGTCATGGTTTCACTGTGATGCAGTCTTATACAATGCAGTAAAGTTCATGAAACTATTGAAATATTGGGATCCTTTAATACAGACACGTGGTTGTGGCTTTGGATCTGCTTTCTTCCTGCTCAATATGCTGTTTCTAGTACCTCTTTTAGGGTGTCCTACAGTAAACTTGTATTTCTGCTATTTCTACAGGTGGCTCCTTATGAACGTCCTGCACTGAGCAAGGCTTATCTTTTTCCTGAGGGTAATCTTGTTAATACCAAACAGTTTTTTTTTTTAATGCAGGGTTATTTTGTTGTACTCTTCTTTGTCAGGATTTTATTGACATCAAACTTGGTTTCTTTTCCATTTCTACTCAAGACAGCTTTGTTCACCATGAAAACTTGTTTCATGTAGGAACTGCAAGACTTCCAGGATTCCATGTCTGCGTTGGAAGTGGAGGGGAGAGATTACTTCCTGAGTGGTACAAAGAGAAAGGTGAGTGCTACTTTAATTTCCTCATGGAGTCCATTCTTTACCTTTCATATAATGCATGAGAAATTATAAAGCACAAGAGAAAAGTCTGTTATTGCTGGAAAAATAGGGAGAATGGATGAGGTAACATTATCCTATGGATCTAATGCCTTCAGGGATTGAGTTGATCCTTAGCACAGAGATAGTGAAAGCAGATCTTGCTGGCAAGACACTTGTTAGTGCAGCTGGAGAAATATTCAAGTATCATATTTTGATTATTGCAACTGGTTCCACAGTAAGTTTTATAGCTCTGTTTCAAATAATTTCTTGATCAAGCATCCTCCTCCTTTTGGCCTTCTTTCCATGAGCAATGATTTATTTATTTCTTTGATACAGGTCATTAAGCTGACTGATTTTGGTGTCCAAGGAGCTGATGCCAAAAACATTCTCTACTTGAGAGAAATTGATGATGCTGACAAACTTGTAGAAGCAATTAAAGAAAAGAAGAATGGAAAGGCTGTAATTGTTGGAGGAGGATACATCGGTCTTGAACTTAGTGCAGCTTTAAGAATCAACAATATTGATGTTACAATGGTTTATCCTGAACCATGGTGCAGTAAGTGGATTACTTTTTTAATATTTGTTAAAAATAAATGAAAATCCATCTCCCTTGCTGGATATCTTACAGTAGTTTCTCCAAAATCCTAACGTAGACAATGTCCGTGCAGTGCCTCGCCTTTTTACTGCTGGTATAGCTGCCTTCTATGAGGGTTATTATGCTAACAAAGGAGTCAAGATCGTTAAGGGAACAGTTGCTGTTGGGTTCAATGCTGATTCAAATGGAGAGGTCAGGATTCAACAGACCATCTGAAAAGGCTGGAGATTGCATATTGATGGGAATGAAAGTATTATTTGTTGAATTTTGTTTTGTGTTCTTCTTCTTACAGGTAAAGGAAGTGAAACTAAAGGATGGTAGGGTGCTAGAAGCTGACATTGTTGTTGTTGGTGTTGGTGGAAGGCCTCTTACAACACTATTTAAAGGGCAGGTTGAAGAGGAGAAAGGTGGAATAAAGGTCAGTGATGACTTTTGACGTCACATCAATGCCACTATCATAGCTTGTTAGGATTGTGGGTGAAATATTCTGATATATTAAGTACAACAGCAGAACATTATCATCAATGCTACCATCATGTTATGTTAATTGTTAGGATTGGTGGTGAAATATTCTGATATATTAAGTACAACAGCAGCAGTATCTCAGCTTGCCCTTGAATATTGATCTATTGAGGGGGATGATGTATGTGCGGGTTGGGTGTGTGTGTGTTTTATCCCAAAGTAATGACTAGAACCTAGAATCCGTTCTTAACATGTTCTACAACTTGCTTAATTGCAGACTGATGCGTTTTTCAAAACTAGTATTTCTGATGTATATGCTGTCGGTGATGTCGCCACATTTCCTTTGAAGTTGTACAATGATATCAGAAGAGTTGAACATGTTGACCATGCCCGTAAATCAGCTGAGCAGGCTGTGAAGGTAGGCAGTTTTCTTGCTTTTGTGGTTTCGTCTTCCTCTAACCCAAGTGAGCTCAATTTGTCTAGATCTATTTCTGTAAATGGCGCTTTTATATCCTATTTTACAATCCTACTGAAGATATCAACATGGAGGGTTTTCAGGGATATTTTTGCAGTAAACAGTATCCTTGGCTATGCGAAGTTTCCATCTATTGGATCTGATGTATTTACTCTTTTTTATTTTTTTGTCTTTTCGTCTATCTTTTTGGCAGGCCATTAAGTCAAATGAAGAGGGGAAAACAATTGATGTATACGATTACCTTCCATTCTTCTATTCTCGTTCCTTTGATCTGTCCTGGCAATTCTACGGTGACAATGTTGGTGATGCCGTGCTATTTGGAGACAATGATCCAGCATCACCCAAGCCAAAGTTTGGATCATACTGGATCAAAGATGGGAAGGTTGTCGGAGTTTTTCTGGAGGGTGGAACTCCCGATGAGAATAAAGCAATTGCCAAGGTTGCTAGGGTCCAGCCTCCTGTTGAGAATTTGGATGTGCTGACAAAAGAAGGTCTTTCTTTCGCTTGTAAGATATGAAATTTCCTTGCTTACGAGATCAAAAGATTATATCAAATGTGTTTCTATCAAGAATGTAATATTTAATAGCTTGCGAGCTCTAATAAGGTGGCTCTTGTAGTTGCTATCTTGATTGTTGGATGATGTTTGTTTTAATACATGTTTCTTGCTTGGGATTATTCTCTCATTTCTATTGCCTGGGAAATGCAAAGGGGGGTTTTGATGGAGCAGCGCCGCCCTGCATGAGCAAAAACTTCCAATGGGATTTGTTTCTTCTTCGTAATTTGGTGGCTTGTTTTATGAATATTTGCTTGCTGAAATTCTCTGGGAAATGCGTACGAATGATGATATGACTATGACAGCACGTCCTTCTTGATTGATTTCTTTAAAGCATGTGCATGCTCTAGGATTTTCTGTCTCGTTCAAACATGCTTCTACCAGCACCTTCATGCGATAACATCCTGCTAAGATCTTTTCGACACGTGTTTGAATTTTGATGATTTGATTTGGTGAAATATTTGTTTTTTGATGTTTTTTGAAGCATATTAGTCCTAGGATTTTCGTCGTGTTGCTTTCTAATTCTTTACTGAATAACTAATTTTCTAGCATGTGTACACACATTTCCTGGCTGGCTGGCGTTCGACTACAAGTTGGATAAAAAAGAGATTAAAATGCAAAAAAGGATGAAGAAGAAGAATGTGAGGGCGTCTACGTACTTTTAAAAACTTTAATTATTAATCGAAAACTTGATAGGTATGTTTAATTAAAAAAAAACTTAGAGAATTATATGTGCTAAATGTTAAAAAAGAATTGTTAATATTAATTAAAGATTTAGGAAACTTAAAAATAAAACAAATTAAAATATCTTGATAATTTTTTTAAAAATTATTTAATCACATGGCATTATTGTTTTCAGAATAGTAAAACAAAATAATTTGCTAACATGATTCCTTGTTTTTCTTGTTAATATATTTTTCCCACCAGAAACATTTTTGCAAGTTTTAATTAAGAAAAATATTTTAATAATTTCAGTGCACAAGGAAAATTTTCTTTTAATAGCGTTACCGATCTTAGCTTGGCTTCGGGTAACCTTAGCTTGGCTTCGGGTAACCTGGATGCTTCAAATTAGATTTCTTACCTAGCTTAGATTTCAAATCAAATAAAATGAGAGTTGACTTAGAATCTAGTTATTCAAGTTAAAACCTTGTATGATTTTAAAAAAAAGAGTAAAACAACACCCACACACACACATATATATATATATAACCTGGATGCTTCAAATTAGATGTCTTACCTAGCCTAGATTTCAAATCAAATAAAATGAGAGTTAAATATATATATATATATATATATGAGGACATGTTAAATTGACTTGGACTAACTAGAGTTTACCGGTCAAACTCATAATTTTATTTATAAACCCAATTTTAATTAGGGTTTTTTAGAGTTTTCATTCTTGTCCTTGTACTTTTAATTTCATCATTTGCATCCTCAATTAACTCAAAAATTTCTTGGTTTTTGCAATTGCATTTATAGGAGTATTGATCGGAATCCTTTAATTCATGTGCTTCTTACAAATTAGTTATTGGTTTTCGGATTATGCAATTTTTTCTTATTTGACCACTAAACTTTCAATTTGTCTTAATTTGGCCCCTGATTTCATCAATTCAAATCCTTAAATGTACGTGCTTTTTGCTATTTGATCCTTGAATTTTAATTTTTACAACTAAATCCATAATTGGCCTCCAAACCTTTTGTTCTTTGCAATTAAATCAATTAAGCTCATTAAAAGCTTGATTAAGTCCTTAAACTTAATTAATTCTTTTAATTTATGCATGTTTCACTTTCAAACTTAATTTTTTTTCTTTTAAGCCCCTGATTATGTTAATTAAACCCATTAAAAGTTTAATTAAGTTCTTAATTAATTCTTCTAATTTTAACCAAATTGACATGTCAACTTAAATTTGTTTCAATTAAGCCCTTTTTTACAACCTATTCTTTTTTTATTTTCAAATCTCTTATCCATCTATGATTTTAATATACATTTTTAAAAAACCCAGAAAATAACTAAAATTCTAGTGATCTAAACTCTGTAACCATAGCTCAAACATGCTTAATATAACTTGCTTGAACTATAAAAAACTTAAGGAAATAAAAAAAAGTAAACAATGCTATAAAATTTATTTTCAACACATAACCTCAAAAGGATATTTCTCCAAGTCTAAAACTATTGCCTTGAACTAAATCTATTTTTAATTAATTCAAGAATAATATAGTTTGCTAAAAACCAATAATTTATCTAGAAAACTAGTTGATATTGATAGTTTTAGTAAATTTCATGCAATCAAAATCAAATTCAAATAACTAAAATAAACTCCTAAACATCATTATTGATATCTTAATAATCAACTAACATGATAAATAATGATCATAACAACACCAAACTATGTATTCAAATCATCTTGAACTTATTTCTCAAAATAATGCATGTATTTAGAAATAAATAAATTTGCATTACCAAAACAATACATATTGCCTTTAAAGCTTTTGGATAATCATCACAAATGAACATTAAACATTCAAAATGCAAGAGAGATTAAAGGAGATGTGTGCTTATTTAGCTACATCATCTCATCAAAATTCAAGGTATATCTTTTTCAAATGATGATGCCTTTTTATTTGCAATTTTTTGCCCTTTTTAGCTCCAGATCCTGGGTGTTTCTAGCTCTTGCTCTTTTTTGTATATTTTTCTCTTGCCTCTTTTTTTTTCCATGAAGAAACACTCTCTTTTATAAGCCCAAATAAAACCAGAATGTTACAAAACCATAGTAGTTTACTAGAATATAGGTGGTTATGCCCCCTATTTCTTTTCTATAAAAATCCTAAATGTTAAGGCATTTGTTTTCCTTTTAAACTAAATCCTAGCTAAAGAAAGTACCTTTAAAGCTAATTTTTTTATGGATGTTTTTTTTCTTTAGTCAAGGCTAACTAGATAGGGCACTTTGAAATGGCCATTATAAAGCTTGGGATGTTAATATATCATTAATAAACTTGAATCATGTAGAGAAGATGTAAATTTACCATTAAAAATAAACCACGTTTGATTTGAAACTCTATAACTCCATATTCATTGATTGGAAGATTGATCCCCAATCATCTTGCTTCTGTCAATCATCTTGATTCTGTCAATGCAGAGGAGGATAACTAAGGACAAGATGTTATCAAATCCATGAAGTCAAATAAGGTATAAATATTTATATGGATGGCTAATCTTTATAGGTAAAGTGTTTCTCAAACTTTTTGATGTCAAATACAGCCCTTTAGGTGATCAAAGATAACATATTCATTCATCTAAAAATAACTCCTTGTTCAGCTTTTTGAGTGAAGAATAAGAAGAACAGTAACCGAACGATGCGTCCGTTGATTTCTTTAATGATGTTTAAATGATGTGTCATTTGTTCCTAAACCTTAAAAAATAAAGTTTTTAATTAGGGTTTTTGAGAGTTTTTATTTGTTATTGAACTTTTAATTTCATCATTTGCATCCTTAATTAACCCGAAAACTTATCATTTTTTGCAATTGCATTCATAGGAGTATAGATTGGAATCCTTTAATTCATGTGCCTTTTACAAATTAGTCATTAGTTTTCAAATTATGCAATTTTTCCTTATCTGACCATTAAACTTTCAATTTGTCTCAATTCGACCCCTGATTTTATCAATTCACATCCTTAAATGCACGTGTGTTTTGCTCTTTGATACTTAAGTTTGAATTTTTACAACTAAATTCCTAATTGGCTTCCAAACCTTTTATTCTTTGCAATTAAGCATCGAATCAAGTCAATTAAGCTCATTAAAAACTTGATTAAGTCCTTAAACTTAATTAATTTTTTTATTTTTTGTCTAATTAACTTTCAAACATAATATTTCTTCATTTAAACCCCCGATTATGTCAATTAAACCTATTAAAAGTTCTTAAGTCCTTAAACTTAATTAATTCTTTTAATTTTAGCCAAATTGACTTATATACTTAATTTTTATTCAATTAAGCCCCTTATTAAGTTAATTAAAACCATTAAAAGATTAATTAAGTCATTTTCCTTAATTAATTCTTTTGATTTTTTTCAAATTGACTTGCAAACTTAAATTTGTTTCAATTAAGCCTTTTGTACAACCTATTTTTTTCATTTTCAAATCTCTTATCCATTTATGATCTTAATTATTATTATTATTATTATTATTATTATTATTATTATTATTATTATTGCATAAATTTTTAGGAACCTAAAATTGGGTTATGACAACACATGCATTTAAAAAAATAAATAAAAAAGGCCATTTTTTGTTTGAGTTTTCAATTTGGCCCCTAAAGTTTTAGTTATTTTTAAACAATAAAATAAAAATTATTCTCTTAAATTGAGCATATTGTAAACTTTTTTTGAGACAACAAGAATCATATACAAGTTGAGCATATTGTAAACTTTTTTTGAGACAACAAGAATCATATACAAGTTAATTAAAATAAACTATCAAAAAAATTTCTCAGTAAAAGCAACATTTAACGGCAAAATTGAAAAAATAAAACCATGACCAAAACAAAAAATGCTAAAGACATAAAAAAAAATTAAAATATTGTGTGAATCCATAGTGAATCCTTTCACACTGCACAATAAAACAATGAGAAGTTTTAGTTTTTTTTAATAATTATTTCTCATTAGTTAGGAAAGGTAATATGCTCAATATAGAAAGGAAAATACAACTACTAATAAGTTATATATAAAAAAGGGGAAGTTAATACAACTACTACTAATAATTACTAGATGATTGATCCATGCTATTCTGTAAGTTAAATTATTATTTTTCTTGAATGTAAAAAAATATTCAAATGTTGCTAATGTTTTTTCTCTACAAAAAAAAATTAAATCGTGGGAGGGTTTATTCAATGTAACCCGATTGACTTTACTAGTTTAGAAACAACTAATACAAACTGTGAAAATAATATTTGACTAAATAAAATTTTAAGATGATATTATTTTTTAATATTAAAATAATAATATATTAAATTGATTTTATATAACCCGAGTTAACATGTCAAATTCATGACTCAGGTTATGAGAAAATCATAATAAATAAATCAAAATCAATAATCTTCTTTATAAAATATACAAAAGATTGAAATTTAAAAGATAGTTATATTTAGTTCTTTTCAATATTCTTTTTCAATAGAAATTTTAGTTAGATAATAGTTTGCACATATGCGCTATGTTATGGGATGACCACAATGTTTTTATCAATAAAAAAAATCTGAGTCTTGAAGAATTATCTAGCATTGTTATTAAACTTAAAAATATAATTGTTTTGAAAATATTTTTTTCATCAAGATAGGTTTTCATTTGTAAAATAAAAAGTTAGTATGTGTGTTCAATAAAATAAATTAAGAATTTTATATGTCAATAAATGATTATAAATATGTTGATTTAAACCAAATATTGAGTTAGGAAGCTAAAATAAAGATGCTTATTAGGATATTTAATCTTATATAGCCTATAGTTTTTCAAAATATTTTTATCTAATAATAGAATTTTTTTTTGTTAAAAATGTAAATTATTTTAAATAAGCATAAAACATAAATTTCAAAAGTGAAAAATCAATTTTTTTTATTAAAGTATCTCTTGTTTATCTTAGAGAATGCAAGGTTTTTAATTGAAATTATGATTTATGTTAAAAAAATTATTGTTAAAATAAATTAAAAAAATCAAAAATAATTTTTTCATATTTTGTGTATGATTAAAAGCTAAGAAAATCATAAATTTCATAAAATAATTCTTGTTTTTATTTTTTTAAATATTCCTAAATATATTTTTAAAATGACTTATTATTAATATCATTATTTTCATATTATATACACAATAATGAAAAATAAATTATTAAAATAAAAATAAAAATTTATAATATTATTTAAATATCATGACAAAACTAAATAATAAATGAATCATCTTTATAACTTTTTTAGTATAAAAAATTAAATCCAAAAAAAAAAAAATTATGTCCACACACATAACCCTGTTTCTTTTTTGTAATTAAGGGAATGTCATGTAATTTTCCAGTAAAACCAGGACCCACCACCATCTTCAAACACTCTGATGAATAGAATATTTTAATACCAAACTTAATTATTTATTGAATATAATATTTTAACTTCAAACTTTGACCAGTTGATGAATAATATTTTAACTCCAAACCAAATAATTTTATAGGTATACCATAATTTCAAGGCACTTTCATCTAATTAGACTAGAAAGGGGCTGAATTAAACAACAAACAATTTTTTTAAAAAAGAAGTTTCACTATTCATATGAATAGTGAAGCAGCACCATATCAAAAACCAGATGTTTTAGACATTTAGGTAATTATCTAACTGCAATCAATAACAATAATAAATAGAAAGAAACGAAATATAAATAGAAAATATAATTTTACATACACAAGTTTGGAAAAAAAAAATCACGTGGCCACGCCCCTGATGACATGGACGTTTAGGTGAGCAAACATTGAAGAAAGACAGACGGTGCATGTTGCCAGCTTGGCTTGCCAGACCCCCACGACAAAGCACAGAAAGAAGAATTGTCAATACTACGCCGACAAAGATTTTTTGGCGAGTATATAAAACAGCAGAGGGCATAATAACAAAGGCTGAAACTATGGCGTCAGCGCCGTTGACTTGGCGGGAAGGGAGGTGATTCACGTTTCTATGTCTTAAAAATGGCATCCATTCTCAAGCCCCCACCCATCATCCCTGGATGGCATGGTTTTGAAATCAGGTTGTGCCGGGTAAGTTTACCCAAAATCTAGTTAATTTGAGATTAAAATTAAGTTGGGTTAAAAAAATTAAAAAATTTAATATAATTTGATTGATCTAACAAGATGAAGTTAAAAATTTAATTGAAATTATTAATTTTTATATTTTTATTAAAATAATATTTTAATTTAAAAAAATTAATTCAAGCAATCTAACAACCTGGTCAAAATCTAAAATCTTGATGTTGGACTGAATTAAACCTAAAAATTATATTGCATGGATAAAAAACAAAAAAAAAAGCATGTATCACATTAAAAGTATTTTCAAGTTTCCACGCCATAGATATTCTTAAGCTATAGTCAATTTAAATTCATTTTTTCCTGACATGTTTTTTATATGGATACAGTATGTATATAGACAAAATAAAGTCCTTCAAATGCTGATAAAAAAAAGAAAAAAAAACCGGACGAGCCACTATATTCATAACTATAGATAGAGTTGCAAACTTGAAATTTTATTAACTTCATGATGACTGGAATAAGAATCTTGATGCCTCTTTTTCTTATAAAATTAATTATTATTAATTATATTAACTTCTTGTATGTAGAAACTAATTATTAGTAGTTGTATTCAATTAACAAAGATACCAAAATGATAATGTAATTTTTAAAAATCAAGTTAATCCCTTTTTCCTATAACAAATGAACTAAAAGGAAAGGGGATTAAAATAATGTTTTTATTTATTTATTTTAGATCTAGATTAATATTTATTGTGAGTTGTTACGTAAAATTACAACTTTATGTCTCGTGTATAAAAATTCAGTTCGATGGTTTTTTATTATTTTTTTAAAAATAACGATATTAAAATGCTCTTAGATTAAAAAATGACATATAGGGGTACTCTTGTCTTTCCAACTTCAAATACACAGTTAAATTAATGGAATGCTCTTGAGATGAAAAAATTAGCTTCGGTCAAGGGTTATTTATATCATTTTAACCTTGATTCTTCGTTGTTGTTAGGTGAAATCACGGTAAGACTTGAATCTTTTTATATTATTAAAATTAATTATAATATTTTTATTTTTGTTTTTATTGATATGCAAGTCACTAGCAGCCATAAAAAAAGACTAGTGGTAAAAGTCACAGCTGCATGGTGATCACACTGAGTAAGACTTGAATCATTTTATATTGTTAAAATTAATTATAATATTTTTATTTTTATTTTTATTGATATGCAAGGCACTAGTAGCAATAAAAAAGGACAAGTGGTAAAAGTCACAGCTTGACGGTGATCAGCTCCCAAATTTGAACGAGACTGGCTTTGTATTTTAGTCGCTTATTGTAACATATGAATGGTTGGGATAACGCCGTTCTCGTTGACGGACTTTTCCAATAGAAAATGGCAAATCTTGTAGCGGTTACGTGCTGACGTACCCATCAATTTTCTAGTAGTAGTGTACTAGTAGTATCTTTGCTAACCTTTAAGCCAAAATAAGCCGACAAGACAAACCACCGCGTATAGTTTCGTTCTTCTTCTTTTTTTTTTACTAGCAGGTTTAGTATTATTGTGGAGATTGTTTTAAAATATTTTTTATTTAAAAATATATTAAAATAATAATATTTTAAAAAAACTTGTCTTGACATTAAAATATTAAAAAGATATAAAAACAATAAAAAAATAATTTAAAATAAAAAATAATAATTTTTAAAAAACAAAAACAAATGTTCTCTAAATTCATTTTAGGTTTGGGAT
>NW_011499852.1:1361883-1455521 GCF_000495115.2 Populus euphratica
CTAAAACCTAGCACCTTTACTTTCTCGTTCATCTACTTATAATGCCATGACCACCTAAAATACAACATTTTCCCCCTAAATTCGAAGACAAACAATGGCGGTCAGGGAAGAAAGAAGGGGGATAGCCGCCTACTGTTTAAGGATGCATAAATTCAATTCTCTCCCCTCGCAAAGGAGGGAGGAGACAAGAGGATGCATAAATTCAATTCTCTCCCCTCTTCCTGCCTGCAAAGGAGGGAGGAGACGAAAGAAAGCATGAACCATAAAGAACACGAGTGCTTAGAAATCGTGTCTGGTTTTCTTTCTTCATGGCTTTGAATCAAAATCCCTAGTTTTGATGTTGCGGTTTTATGTGGATGTTTTGGGGATTTTTTTAATAGAGATTCTCCCAACAGTCCATTCATTCTGTTCACGATATATTATCTCATCATTGTCTGTGTCTGTGTCTGTGTCTGTGTCTGTGTCCTAGTGTTCATCACTGTCTCAGTGGTTATTGTTTTGTTTTCTTTTTTCTACTCCCGCGTGCCTTTCCAGTGAAATAATTATTGGGAGTCGTATAAGAGGAGATTAGTAGTCATTCTAATTTCAAGGTGTCATTACACGAGAGGAGCGAAAATAGATTGGAAGGCAAGACAAGGATCTGTTAATAGTCTTCAAAATGCAAAAGGAATAAAAGGTTGCTATCAAAATGACTATTAATATTTTTTGCCTTTTCTTTTCAACTTTCAATAATAACTTTGACAATTTAATTTCTTAGAAGAAATTAACACATCATAGTAGGAGATTGGGAGAAAATCAAGATGTTTTAATAAAATAATGGTTAAAAAGAGTCGGTTACAAGACTATTTTTTCAGCTTATAAACACCAGAGAACAAGGTTATGATTATGTTGAAAACAAATGAATTGAATAATAATTACCTAACAATCAATTATGTTAAAAAATTAAAAGCATCGTTTTTAACTTAAATAGATTATTATTGGTCTAGTTCAATAATTATATCAATAATTATATCATAGATTAGATGAGTTAATCTAGATTAATTTAAAAAATAAAATTTAAAAACCAATCTTTTTCTTACTAAAATTAATTAATAAAAGCCAAGACATGTCATTCGTTTATGATGCAACACAATAATTTTTTACAATAGAGTCCTAAAATTAAAAAATAAAAGCCAAGGCATGAATTGTATTACTGGTGGTTGTTAATTCAACATCCTCAAAACAAGATTCAAACGTTTCTTTGTGGTCTTGTTAATTCAACATCCTCAAAACAAGATTCAAACGTTTCTTTGTGGTCTGGAATTTGGTTTTGTTAACAATCCTGCCCCCTACATCCTTTTCTTTTTCTGGGAAAATGGGTTGTATCTCATTCATGATCTGTACAAAATTGTTGCATTTACTTTATTCCATGTCGTGATGTCCCATTATTAGACTTATGGCTTCTTCCCAGATCGAGATTGCTTTGTCTTCACCGTTTGTTTGTGGTCTAAGAGATCACAATTGCATGAATGATGCAATAGAGAAAGCAAGGAAAAGAAGGCAGGTCATGAGGAGCTGGAGAAAGGATTATCTACTATGCTCGCAAATCTGAACTGGCATGACTTGCCTTCAAGTTTTTGGCTATATCTCTTATTCAAAAATAAAAAAACACAACCTGTTGTTCTAATCAATTTCTCACATGATTTCTGCTATTTCATTATGCTTCATGCAACGATGCTAGAATCTCCCATGGGTTTCATGTAGAAATTGCTAATAAAAAGTATGTTTTGATTTTTTTTATTTTTTTTTCAAATGGAGACTGAAAAATCATTGCTAGTGCATGCTGGTTTGGTTAAACATAGTTAATTCATTTGTTTATAGTTGTTTTTGCTCTATGTAAATAAAACATTATAAACTTGTGAATGTCCATATGTAAATCTCAAAGCTAGAAACACCCTAAAAAAAGGTCAATTAGTTTTGTTTAATTGACAATAATCAACATCTAAAACACAATTTTGGTAGGGTGACAGCAGCTGCTCTTGTTTTCTAAACACCTTATAAAAAATCATAATTTAAATATAGGACTCTGATTTATTTTTATCTTTCCTTCAAATATGTTTAATTAAACTTTAACCCTTATATTAACTTTTTTTTTAAACAATTATGGAACTTAATTATTTAGATTTGATTGGAAATCCTAAAAAAAATCCAAATTGTATCCCATGGGTTACTTATTTATAGAAACCTAATTTTGTAATCTTTGCTTAAAAACATGTATTTTTATTATTTTAAACTAACATAGGCTTTTTAGCTATTAAATAAAAAAATAATTATAATTTTATAAATAATTATTTTTTTACTTGTTTTGTGCTAGAGCGAGAATAAAAAATATGGGTCTCCTAAAGTTCAGTATTTTTCTAAAATATAGCAAGTGTAGAAGCTTTTATTTTTAACACAGGTTTTTTTAGTTATAAAATAAAATAATAATAATAATTTTGTAAATAATTAATTTTGATTTTGTAAAATTTCTTATGTTAGAGTGTTTTTTTGTGTGCTAATCTGAATATATTCACAATTTTATAGAATAAGAATAATCCCATTCAGAATTTATAGTTATTTCTTTTAATAAGTGTGTTTTTTAAAAATCAAACTTATATTTTAATTTTTTTAGGATATAATGATATCTTAACTTTCATTGGTCGGTGTTAGAGCGAGGATAGAAAGTGCTGGTCTTGGTCAAGTATTATTTTATTTTATGTGTGTATCTAATTGTCTATATAAAACCGCACAATAAGCCTTGTAAGCATCTGTGAAGACGAAGGGAAGAGACCGAAACAAGTGCGAGAGTGAGATTCTTTCTGCAGAGGATAGTATTCTTCTCTTTTCATTTCCACAAAATCACTGTATGGAGGTTGAAACTCAAACTCTCTCTCATTTCTCCTACTCCCTTGATGGAAATGACATTTCTCACGATCTCCGTACTCGTGAATCACCGGGGTTCGAAATGCTGAGTAAGGAAGCCCAGGTCACCAATTCCTGTGATACGGACGATCCAGTTGGAGGCGCGTGCTTGGACAGTGCTGCTGCTGTCAAGTTGCAGAAGGTCTACAGGGGTTATCGCACCCGGCGCAGGCTAGCGGACTCCGCAGTCGTCGCCGAAGAACTCTGGCAAGTAATTTAGTTGTTGGTGCTTCAAAAATCAAAATTTCTCTAGATTTTATTTTATTTTAATTAATTAATGTTTGGTGAATTTCAAAAGGTGGCAAGCTATAGACTATGCTAGACTGAATCGTAGTACCATTTCCTTCTTCAATATGCGAGAAAGTGCGGCTTCGAGGTGGAACCGTATTAGCTTGAATGCTTCTAAGGTCTCTTCCTTCATCTCTGCTCGTTTATTCTTATTTTTATTAAATAATTAGATGTCTTTTGTTTTTTGTTGCCTTTTTCTTTCTGACATCATATTTCGACTATTTCTTTGACAGGTGGGAAAGGGTTTATCCATGGACGTTAAAGCACAAAAATTGGCCTTTCAACACTGGATTGAAGCTGTAATCATATCGTTTTCTTCTCTTAATAATATTCTCTTATGGGAACACCTGATATTCTGTTCTTCTTTCTTTCTTTTTCTCAATTTGCTGATAATATTTAATATTATGATAAAATTAGATTGATCCAAGGCATCGATATGGGCATGTTTTGCATTTGTATTATGAGGAATGGAGCAAGGCAGATTCTGGTCAGCCATTCTTTTACTGGTAACCCAATTTTGCTTTTCACCTCTAGCTATGTGATTTTTCAGGGTTTTTTATTTATATAATTTCCTTTTTGTATTAAAAAATGAATTTTCAATTTCAGAAGTTTATTCCTATTGGATTTGCATGCAATTTTTTAATTAATTAATTAATTAATTCCACTCCTTTCAATGATAATTTTCTTATTTAGATTTAGCCATAGAGTGAAAATGAGACAGTGCACAAAATTCCAAAAAACGTTAATTCATATCCTTCTTCTTCCTAAATGTAGGACTAATTTATTTTGTTTTTATATTAGTAGTTTTAGAGGCATAACAATGCCAATATGTGACTAGTGTTAATAGTTGTAGAAACTTTATTTGATAGCTAAACTTAACGTGTTTGCAAATGTACTCTATTTAGGTTGGACGTAGGAGATGGAAAAGAGCTTGATCTCAAAGAATGTCCAAGGTCGAAGCTTCGAGAACAATGCATCAAGTATCTTGGACCAGTATGTGCGCCCATACTCAACCACTACACACTTACCATTAAGAGCAAAATAGTCAATATTGCAAATTCAATTCATTTCCATAGATAATCCAAACAGTAAAATTGAAATCAATTATGTGGCTTAGTATTTTACTCCAAACATAAGAATTGTAACAGGTTATGAATTGAATTCAATTTAACATGTGATTTGGTTCCAAACAATCTGCATATTAGTTATTACTTGGAACAGAAATCCCATAGTAATATCGAGGAGTGCAGTTCCTAACATGCTGCCTTCTATTTTCTACTTGATTTTGAACCAGCAAGAGAGAGAACATTATGAGTATATCATTTCTGAAGGCAAAATCATTCACAAACAAACTGGAGATCTCCTTGATACAACTCAAGGGGCAAAGTGGATCTTTGTTATGAGCGCCTCTAAGAGACTATATGCTGGTGAGGTAAGAGTTTCATTGATAGGAGTAAGCTTTGTTATAATTCTCCCATAATTGCAGTGCTCCTACTTAATTCTAGAAAAGAAAAGTTGATGCATCATTGGTTCCTTGCAGAAAAGGAAGGGAAAGTTCCATCATTCAAGTTTCCTGGCTGGGGGTGCTACGGTAGCTGCTGGAAGGCTGATGGCAGAGCATGGTATTCTTAAGGTATGGATTGGAAGGCATCGTTGACTGTAAAAGTAATCATAGTGGCACTTTTGGTATTGAATGTTCCTTCAAAACTTGTGTGTTTGTGTATAAAGTAATTGTATGACACGAAATTGGTATTCTTTTCTACTTTTAAGAGTCCCTGCCAAAGACCTGTTATGTAGCCATCCATCCATGTAGTTTCTCTGACCAAGTTCCAAAATTCATCTCCAAGAGATTAGGATTCGTCCACACTAGAGGTACAACCAAATCCAACCTTTCGCCACTTAATGTATCCTAAGAAATAATCTGAAAAGGTCATGCAGAATTCCGTAGTGTTTTGCCAGCCGTAGTGTTTTTCTTTTGAAATTGGCTAATGGCTGATTTGTAGTGCTTTTGCATTCTTTTAAATTTCTGCATATTGACATTTGCGGGGCCTACATTTTCTTTTGATATTGGTTGGCCTCAAGTTATGAGGGAATACACATGCGTTTAAACATCTGTTCTTGTGTCGTGTGTTCACTCTGTGCACATCAACAGGCTTCTTACACTTTTTTTACAGGCTGCACCTCAAACTGGAGGAACTTGTACTAAATGGACATTCCTTTCACCATCAACAGAAAAGAAATCACTGTAGAAAATCAACAAGTGATGAAAATTCTATGACTTTTTTAAAATCATGGTCAGATGAATAAATTAATTCAATATGGTGTGCAAGTCATTGGAATTTCTATTTGATGGGATACCTGTAGGCCCTATATGGATAGTGAATCGTTTTTCCTTTGCCATCTTCTTCTCCATTTTTGTTTACATATGTGTACTGGTGTTCTGTTCGCAGCCACAACCAAAGTTTCAGTAAAGGGTTTCAGTATGTGTCATGTTACTGTTAACTATTTTTATTGATGAATAATTGATTTTGACATTGCAGTCCATTTCTCCATATAGTGGACACTACCGACCATCAGAAGATAGCTTCAAAAGCTTTTTATCCTTTCTCAACGATAATGGAGTCAATCTTGATGAAGTCCAGGTAATTACTTTTGTCTTGTGTACCTAAAAAGCATTCAACTTAAAAGTCCTTGTAAAGGTGATTTGATCATGATCCTTGTGATCATCTTTGCCATGGGACTGTAGCCTTTTGAATTTTGTCTGCTAGTGTTGTTTTTGGTTTTTGTTAGTGGCCCTGTTATTCATGGCACAAATTCAATCACCTCTTGCTCCAGATAAAAGAGGCTAGTGAAGATTCTGACTCCTATGACGATGGCAAATATAATGGAAGTGGGAGGATGATTGACCTTATAAGGAGTCTGGAGCCTCCGAAACTCAAAATAGAGGAGGATCCTATCTCCGAATTGCCAGAAGTTAAACAAATAGAAAAGAAAGGTGAGTACAAGAGGACCTTATCCGGTGGCCTTCAGAGCCCGAGAGCTGAGGTGCCCAAGACGACTATACTGCAAAGAATCAATTCTAAGAATGCAGCAAAATCATACCAATTAGGGCATCAGATTTCTCTCAAGTGGTCAACAGGTGCTGGCCCAAGAATCGGGTGTGTTGCTGACTACCCGTTAGAAGTTAGAGTACAGGCCTTGGAGTTTGTCAATCTATCTCCACGAACTCCACGCACTCCCAGTTGCTGGCGCGCTTCTGGTCTGGCATCACCCGCAGCTCAACCCACACAAGATTTGCCAAGCGGTGAGGGGACCTCTCACTAGCCCTTGTTTTGCTGTCATTTGCCTAGTGGATTGTCAAGTGAATGCTTATGACAAAAAATAAAATGCTAATGATATCTTATTTGGATCTAAATGCGTTCCAGTTCATGATCATTAATTTGGGTTTTTCTTCAATCCACTGCCATGGAAACTTTACATTTTATAGGAACACAACATGCGTGTCCGAGCCAATCGACTCGATCCCAATTATCTTAGCTTCAATTATGCTTCCCAGGAAACCAAAAGGCGTTTAAACCTCAGTCAAGCCAAGTCAACATCTCAATATTCATGTTCTTCTCACAATTTCTCCCGTGTCCCTGAGAACCTTTTCATTTCACGCTCGTAGTCCCGGTATAACCGAAAGGCGTCTGCTTAACTTCCTTGCAGAGTTTTATCTATAAAATTGTCATCTTTTATGGGATTTGGATTTGTGATGATGAATGATCGGTGATGGCGGGAACAATCAAATCAATGTATAAGCTTGCGCTAAGAACTAGGACAGGTGAAGCTAATGAATTATGTTGCGATTTTAGTCTAAAATTTAATTTTTTTATTTAGAATTAATTTTTTAAAATTATTTTTGATATATTGGTGTTAAAAATAATTTTTTTAAGAATATTGTTTTAATATATTTTTTTTATTTTTATTTAGAATTAATTTTTTAAAATTGTTTTTGATATATTGGTGTTAAAAATATTTTTTTTAGAATATTGTTTTAATATATTTTTTAAAAAAAACTTTGCAACTATATCTCTACCTTACTCCCAAAACAATTTTGACATTTTTTTGCTTTAAATTTACTCCCAAAACAATTTTGACATTTTTTTTGCTTTAAATTTGATTTTTTATAATTTTGAATTATTTTGATATGTTGATATTGAAAATAAATTTTAAAAAATAATAATAAAAATATTATTTTAATATATTTTTAAATTAAAAATACTTTAAAACATACCTAGATTAAATCTGACACCACATATAAAGTGAATTCGATTCCTTACCTTACTTGGTAACTAGGTAGTGCAAACCAATACTGTTAAAAAAACAAGTTGTTTAAAATAAAATATTTTACATTCTAAATTTAATGCACGCACTATAAATTTATTATTTTATTTATTTTAATAACTAAAAACGTTTTAAAACCTCCAAATAATAAAATTATCATTCATAATTCATAGTTAAAATAATATTATCCATAATTCTGAAAATAAAATTCCTTTCAAACATTTCATTAAATAATTTTTGGGCAGTAAACTTTCTTAAAGATTGACACCATGAACATGAACAAAAGTAACCCAAAAAACAAAAAAAAAAAAAACAAAAGCAATCCATAAAAAAATAACTAATCTTCTTCTCTTAAGAGATATTGTTAAGAGATTTGGATATAATCACAATTATATTTAAACCATTCACTACAACCTCCCTCTGTCCAGTCAGCCCACAGGAAGAGTTTCATACAAAATTAAAATCAGACTAGCCATCTTGAGTTCCAAGAGGATTATCAGAAGCACTAAGGTTGATAAAACCAATCCCAATCTTTGCTTCTTTTGAGTGGAATTGCACAGTCACGATGGTTGATAAAATATTGGGGTAATAATATATTACATCGGTTTTTATTCTTTGGGTCTTGAAATTTATTAAATTTATAAATTTTTTTATAAACTTATTTTATATAATTAAATAATAAAAATAAATGCTCATAAAATTAAATATTAATCTAAAAATAGATACTTATTTAAAAAAGTAATAACTTTATAAAAAGCTAGCAAAAATAAATTATATAGTTTATTTCCCAAACAATCCATATTAAAGAATAAAATAAAAAAATAATTAAATGACAAAAAAATATTTGATTGATGGATAAACTCGTTAAACCTATAAATCAGGTAACTCAGACTAGCATGTCAAATTTGAAAATAGGGTTATGGATTCTATTGGGATTATAACTTTTTTAATTTTATTTTTTTATTTAACTATAAAATAACAAAAATAAATGATTGTAAAATCAAACATCAACTCAATACTGAAATGTTTTTGTTAGATTATGATAACCTCATAAAAAATAAAATGAAATCAATTAAGAAATTAAGTTCCCAATTAAGCAATATCTAAGGATAATAATGCAAAAAACAATGATTAAGAAAAAAACTCATCAGACACGTGAACTAGGTCAACCAACTAAACCTATAAAAAGTTTATGGACTTTATAAAATTTAATACAATTACCTTTTTTTAAAACTATTTTTTAACTATATAAGAAAAAAATAAATGATAAATAAAATTTAAATTTAATTAAAAAATACTCTACCAAACCTGTAAACCGGAGCAAGTCACCTAGCAAACTTACAAACCACATTAATGGTGTGTATATATATGAAACTAAATTCTCAACCATTAAAGTATTAAAACATGAAATTGACAAAAATAAATTTTTTAAAAAATAATAATAATAGCAAAAATTCAATAGCCAAAAAACATAAAAATAAAAAGCAAAATAATATGAATTATTATTGTAATGCATAGTACAATAGGTAAAGATAAACAATGGTTTTTTCATATCTTGACTTGAGTTTTGTTGCAGACTTTGTTGCATGCTGTAACTTTTTTAAAAAACAAATTGGTTATGGAGTCTATTTCATATGTCTTTTTTATATAAAAAAAATTCAAAATCTAAATGAAAAGGCCTCTTAAGCATCTAATCAAATAAATTGAGAATTATCTATATAAATAATAAAAAAATTATTAACAATAACTAAAAGAAAAACTAAAAAAAATTGAAAGATAGATATAAATCAAGATATTTTATCATATAAAATGAGAATTTAATGTTTATATCTATTGAATTTATTTATTAAAATCAATAAAAGATAATAAAAATAGAAGACCCATATAAAACTGATTGTTTGAAATAAAAGGGAAAAAAATTAGGCAAGGCTGAATATATTAAAAATATTATTTCAAAATAAATATTTTTTTTAAAAATAAAGCTAACCTATATAAAATAAAAAACTTATTCAAAAATTAAATACAATAAAAATTTTTTTTAAAAAAAAAACCTTGCAAAACTCATTTTGTATGTTATGTGTTTGAAATAAACTGATAGAAAAGAAATTAAAAATAATTTCAAAATGAATGTTTTTTTAAAGAATGATTTAGAATGATAAATTGTGAAAGAAAATGAGAAAAAATATATTGAATCACGTTAACTTTTCAAAGTTATTATTTGTATCATTAGATCGAAAACATCATAAATAAAAAAATCATGAGCCCCAATCTCCCATAAATCAAATATTGAATGATAATATCAGAAAAAATCAATCACATAAATAAATGTAATTAAAAGAATAAGGGTGAAAAAAAAGAAGGCATAAAAAAATTTAAATTGGAGAGTTAAATTGAAAAGAAAAAAAAACATTAACAAAAGGAGAAGGAAAAAGAAATAAAAACAATGAGGGCTAAATTAAAAAAATAAAATAATGTAAACTTTGATTGAAGAATAAAATTGAAAACCAAGAAAACTTTAACGAAAGAGTCAATTGAAAAAAAATTCAAAAGAACAAAGATTAAATTAAAAAAAATTCATGATAAGTTGTAATTTAATGACTAAATTGAAAACATGAAAAACTTTTATAAAAGAACCAAAAATAAAAATTAGCAATAAAAAATATAAGAATCAAAATAAAAGAAGACTTCCTTATACTTTCTCTAGAAGATAAAGAAAAAAAAAAAAACCAAATTGACTATCAATGATAAACGACCATTATTTGCCGTCTTGTGGCATATAATCAAGAAGAGGATGCGATGATGTTTCCAAATAGATAACGAAGGGGTACATTCGATACTAAATATCATCACAAGAACCATATAAAAAACACGGACATCATCCACCATTGATAAATAATGAGCATGTGCTAGTAGTCTTTTCAAATAAAAAAATATTTCTCTAACTTAAAATAAATACTATAATACTCTTTATAAGCTTCAAAGTCGCAAAATGTGAAAGGACACAAATTCCCCCTTGCTTTGTTTTTATTTAAAGCTTTTTTTAAGAGTAAAAATATATTTTTATTGTTTTCTAAAAGGCAATAAATAAAAAAATTTCATAGTCAACATCTTTAATTTTTTTTTTTGACATTAGAGGTAAATAAGTATTTAACAATTTAAAGTTTTTGAAATAATTAAATGACCTCGTGTCAACAGTTTAACAAGATCTTGGAGGTAAATTTATTATTTTACCATACAAAAAAATAATAACAAAGAGAAACTAATATGTTAGTCGATAATTTTGTAATAATTAATGAACTTCTAGAAAATACCAAATTGCCTCTACCATCAAGGTTTTATATTTTTTTTGAAGTTTTGTTTGGTTTGTAATATAAAGTATACTTTTTCAAACTATAGCAAGAAAGTGAAATCATGAATAAATTTTATAATATTTTTTTAATATAATTATTTGACTTAATTATTATGTATTATGTATCAATTTAGTAATTTCATAATATATACTATTATTTAGTGGTTAAAACCTTCCTCTTCAAGTTGTCTTGTGATACATGTGATCTAAAGGCTGTATTGTGCCAAGTCAAGTAAAAATAAAGAGAAAATTAATTTAATATGATCTAATAAAAAAATTAAAATTGACTATGATCCAATTAGCCAATAAACAATCTGGATCAACCTATCCAACTATACAATTACCATACTAATTCATTTACTTTTAAGTTTTGATATAGTTTTTAAATAATATTATAAATTTGTATTTAAATTTTAATATTTTTTTTTCAATTATCACGTATCTAATTTGAAAATAACAATACCAATAATAAAATGTTTATGAAACTTAATTTATTTTTTTTAGTTTCTTAAAATTTTAAATAGATTTTTAACATTATTTTAATATGTTTATAATTTTTTTAGCTTTCAATCTTTTTTTTTTAGCTTTTAAAAATCTTAAATAGATTTTGAAAATGATTTTAACACATTTATATTTTTTTTATAGCTTTCAATCATACTTTAAACATGGACATAATATTTTGATATTTTTTAATCTTGATTTAATAATCATAAGTTTTTTTAACAAAAACAATGATTTTAATTTAAAACCTTGCATTTACTAAAATAACACAAGAGAGACGTTAATAAGAAAATTTATTCTAGTTGAGAAATATATGTGTTGTGATTATTTAAAATGACTTAAATTTGTTTTTAATACAAGTGCTGTTCTATAATTTAATCAAAAAAATTAAAAAGTTATATACAATAATCTAATCTTAATATACATCTTTATTTGAGTTTCTTAACTTAATATTTGGTTTAGATCAATAAATTTATTATTATTTATTAAAATATATAATTACATATTTATTTTATTCATAGCATATATTAATCTTTTTTTGCAAAAAAAAATTACATGGATGAAAATGAAATTTTTTAAAATAATTGAATTTTCAAATTTAATAAAAATATCCAAAAAAATGCTCAATACCTGAATATTTTTCCTTTACGTTTAATTGTTTTTATACCTACGCGGCATGCAAACTAGTATTAATAGAAAAAAGAACGTGGATTGTGGATATTGATAGCAAAATGTAATTTTGAAACATAAACCCTAATGCGTACACACAATTGAATTCTAGTGAATTCACAAACTTACTGCCTTGACGACACGTAGGTAAATTGCCAACTGTAATTTTGAAAACTTAAACCCTAATTCGTACACACAATTCAATTCTAGTGAATTCACAAACTTACTGCCTTGACGACACGTAGGTAAATTGCCAACTATAATTCTGAAACTTAAACCCTAATTCGTACACACAATTCAATTCTAGTGGATTCACAAACTTACTGTACTGACGACACGTAGGTAAATTGCAAATGAAAAGAAACGGAGCAGAGTAGGGTCGTAATAAAAAAGTGGACCCAACTAACTCCACCAACCAGCAGTCTTGTCGGGACACGTGAATAAAAATATGGTTATTTTTTTAAAATTTTTTTATTTAAAAATATATTAAAATAATATTTTAAAAAAATAATAATTTCAAATTAAAACAACAAAATATCAAAAACACTGAAAAAAATAATTAAAAAAAACGATTCTTTTTGTTTTTTAAAAACGCTTTCCATTACAAAAACAAAGCCTAAATGAGCTCACAGCTGTAAGTAACCAGGTGTCACCTTCGTACTCAACAGCTGTAAGCCCCCTCCGCAGCTGCATGTCCTATTTATTAAATTAAACAACAGTAAATGCAAAATGGCCGCCTTCCCCACTCAGTTTTCTTCGCCGGCTCACCTAGACGCGGCAAAATGGACACGTGGAAAGATATGCTATCATTTCCATGTGTATATCCAAAGCCTTGCCACGTACGTTATGGCCTGTTACCCAAAATGAAACTCCCTGTTGGGCGCACGTGCGAGGGCTCACGGGTGTGTAGCCAGCCAACGTGGGCTAAAAAAAACTTGGCAAGCAGAGATGCAAGGGCGCGAGTTACCAAAGATGTTGAGCAGCGAGCTGGCATGACACGTGGCGAACGCACAGAATCTGTGGGCTAAGCTAACCAGTAGTAGAGAGAAGTAGGAGTAATAGTCTCTCTCCTCTCTCCTCTACTTCTAAGTTTTCACACTAACCTTACCTTACCTTCCCTTGAAGTATTGAGTGAGTGATATTTGTCTCTTGGTTTTTTTCTTCGTTCTTTCTTTCCTGTAATAATAACTATTTGGGTTCCGGGTTATGGATTTGGATTTAGAGAGATGTTCGGTTTCGAGTTCGGGTTCTTCGTCGGCTGCGGATCGGATGGAGCTCGAGGCGGCGGAGGCATTGGCTGATTTGGCACATTTAGCGATGCGAGAGAGCAGCGGCAGTGAATGGGGAAGCAAAGGCAAACGAGCTAGGAAGCGAGTCAGGGCTGAGTCTGACTCGGTCTCCACTTATTCCGATCTCCCCCGGGTTCGTTTTTTAAATTTATTTTTATTTTTCTGCTGTCCTCCTCATATTAACTAGATAGTAGAGTACTTCAGCGTATTTTTTTTTTAAGTCAATTTTGCTTCTGCACCGCTTCACATAAATAAAAGTGGAGTATAGTAAAATATTTAACATTTGAATTAATTAATGTATTTTTAGTTTAAACAGTAATGCTACTGCTAATGCTAATCTTACCGGAAATTCTTTCAGAATTCACTTTCATTTCTTCTTCTTTTTTTGTAAAATTTTTTCGAGGTCTAAATTTGTTACGCGGGACTATACTGCTTGCCCTGTATCACTAGATGCACCGAAAGTAGTAGCACTATTGAGATATGTTTTTTGGGTTTATATCAGGATCGAGCAGTTGTGGATCAGCAGCCAATACATAGAAATGTAGTGAAGCCTGCAAGACAAGAGCTGGATGCAGATGTGCCAAAATCAAGTCCTAGTTGTGCAACAAGTTACCCATCGCATGGCACTGGCAGGTCAAGGCTAAATTTAACTGAGGTAAATATTAATTTCTTTGGGGCTGCAATGTTGCTTCGCTGCTTCCTCAGTATAACCATCTGAATTTTCCACACAGGCTGAAAAGGAAGAGCGAAGACTGCGTAGAATATTGGCAAACAGAGAGTCCGCTCGACAGACTATTCGCCGTAGACAGGTATGTTATGTTTGCTTGATTTGGTGGATTGTTTTGCTTCTTTGTTTGAGTTTTAGCTAAGCGTTGCCCAATGATGAATGGCTATAAAAATATCTAGTAGCTTATATCTGTTACGAAGGCCCATATTTATAGATTATTTTTCCTCGTCAAATCAAACTGCACTTAGCTGTAATAGAGATCAAATGAGAGGTCCACGATTAAATTGGCCATTAACTACTCATATATTGTCCTTTTCTTCTATTGCTCGAGCAAATCTAGTTCAATTAACAACAACTTGCCATTATATATTTATAAGATTTTCTATGTGCATGCCTAATTATTTTTTTGTTCTTTTTACTTGTATAAACGTTTATTTTTGTACTCTTTAATCTTTGAAGTGGGTAATTTATGTCTAGTCATGCTGATTCTCAGTTACTGTATTTGCCCTCTTGCTTCAGGCTCTGTGCGAGGAGTTAACTAGAAAAGCTGCTGATCTGTCATGGGAGAATGAAAACTTAAAGAAGGTAGGCACGAGGCATTTTTGCTTCTCCAGAAACTTCAGCATCTCCCACCAAGAGTTTTTTTTTTTTTATTATTATATATATTGATACTAAATAATTCTGCACGTAAACATTTTGGTAATAGTTTCGAAGTTTTTCAAGTTCTTAGCTTCTTTTTTTTTTTTTTAATTCTTGCATAAAAATCCATTATCTTATGCTAATACAAGCTTTTTCATATTTAACGAAATTTCATTCCATGCAGGAAAAAGAGCTGGCCTTGAAAAACTATCAGTCTTTAGAGACCACAAATAAACACTTAAAGGCACAGGTGAGTTGTAGATCACCCCCCATATTGGTTCCCCTGTTTCTCCTGCTTCTTGGATCAAATCTTTTGGTTGATCATAACAAGACAACAGAAAAGTATTTGTCTTTTTATTGTAATTTCCAATCTTTCCAGATGGCTAAGCAAATAAAAGCTGAGATGGAGGCATCTCCTGGAGACCTCAAGCCAGCCCTCGTTGACATACCTACTACTGCACCTACAAACTGCCCATTACTTGTATATAACCAGCATGCATTTTCACCTCATTGCTGGGCTTCTATTATTCAATCTTCAAATCCTATCCAATCACATTATACAACTGAAAATGCCATTGTAATTCCGTCAAACATGCCCATGCCAACTAATGGAACACATGATTCATCACAGCTGCAACAAGAAAACACTGTAATTGTCGGTGGCCCAAGGACACCCTTATATGTAGTTTCCTGTCCATGGTTCTTTCCAGGTCCTGATCATGGGAATGGACTCCATGCTCAGCCTTCTTTTAGCTTTAAACACAGACAAGATGGGACTTCTCTGAATAATCTATGTTGTGGTAGTTTATCTCCAAAAGCTGCTGCACCTATGAAGAACCGGCATTCCTCTTTTTCCCTTATAGTTCCAAAAGCTGCTGCGCCTATGAAGAACCGGCAGTCCTCTTTATCCCTTATAGTTAAATCAGAAACTAATAGCTCAGAAGAAGTCAGGGTTATCAATGATCTAAATGAGACGCCAGTAGGATTTACCCTGTATGGAGGTGGTCAGTGCGAAGGAACTCACCCTAAAGAAATGATTCTTACTCCTGTGCCTCCAACTTCTGGTACGCCTGCAGTAGCTGTTAAAAATGATGCTGGGCAAAAGTCAGAGTATGCTTTTGGTGCTAATGGTATTTGCACAAAAGCTAGTCAACTAAGGTGTGTTTTACCAGAAAAGAATCAAGACCCATTTAAATTCCCGAGCAAGAAGCTAGTGGATGCAGCTTCTGCAGCAGAGGCAAGGAGGAAGAGAAAGGAACTCACAAAACTAAAAAACCTCCATGGCCGCCAATGTCGATTGAATTGTTGAGTCTTTGGCGTAGATTTGGATGGGTTTTTTCTCCAGGAGCTTTAGCTGGTTGGAAGGATTTGGGAAGCAGGAAAAAACACTTCTAAAGCGAATGCGTATGAATCGGTTATTTGTCAAATCTTTGGGGACTCCTATCAAGTTTTGAGGTTCCAAAGCTCTTTATTTGTCAGCCGTGTTGAATTTGGGGTAAATTTTAGTAGCCCTATTATTTGGCATCAGTAGCTCGACATGATGAAAGCTTCTAATTAAGAAGACAACAATACCTCAAGAGTGTAACCTTATTCGATTTCTTTCCCCTGTTGTCTGTCTTTTGAAGTTTGCTGTCGAAATGGATAATTTAGCAAAGTGAGGCTGCCATTTCGATGGAATAGATGGAGAGGGCAGCAAAAACAGAGTGACTTCAAAATTAGTTAATGGTTTGTAACATCATGTTGTAAGCTGATGTATCTTTTTCTGAAAGCTCATCCATGGGTTTAGGCTTAGCGTCTTGAAATCTGTTTTAATTGTTGGTCTTTGATCATCTTCGCCAGAATGATTGCTGGTACTTTTGCATCTTCTAATTATAACACTGTTATGGCCAAAAACACGAGTCCATCCCCAAGCCTGTTCTGATCCCTTTTTAACTGCTGACACTTTTGTAATTAGCGGCTACTGTGGATAATTAGGTTCTTTCCCAATGCACTCAAGAGACTAACATTTTCGTTGTTTGTTTGAAATGCCTGAGCTAGTTCTTATAAAAAACTGGTGTAGCTCCACTCTTGGCGTTGGGTGTTTTCTCAATGCTACTTGTGGGCTGAGGCAATTTTCTCTGAGGAACATGATTTCCAAGTACAAGACAATGAACAAAATGAGGATGATGGTGTTAGACGGGTGCAGGTGCTGTGCGCATGATTCTATTAGAACCTTCTTTCCGGTAAAATTTAAGTAAGCTAACAGCCTAACGTTTAGGATTGCAGTGCGATAGATAAATGGATAAAATGCAAGGAATTGATGCGTCTCTGCAATTACTGAAATCTTTATTTACAGGAAAAAGTAGGAGAGTTTAACTTAAACATTAATACTAAAGAGGTAATTATGAAAAACGAGCAGACAACAAATCTGAGTAAAAAAGTACACAAAGAGTACCTATTGCGATGAATTGTAGATAATAATAGGGCTCCTAACAATGTGCTTTGAGTCGCTCCACTCGAGTAGAGCTGATAGGATTCGAGTCCCGTTTTGCATGGAACCACCCTCCACAAAAACCTTGAAAGATTGCTTTTGGTGTGGCCGTTTGAATTTCAAACTGTTTGGTACAATTTTGATTGATAGATCCTTTGGTGAAGTTACGGTCGCCTTATAAACTGAATTATTGCCATACCCTACATTAGTCAATGTGCGGTAGAACACAGCGGAAATGTTGGATTCGGCACTCTTGAGCTGGGCATGCATGGAAGGGTAGTTGAGGCCATCCGTGCCTTGCGCAGGCTGGAAGTTGGAGCACCTGTACTTTTTCTTGCCGCCTATTAGTAGACTGATGGTTGTGCTGTTGTAGCCTTCCTTGCATAGGAATCTAATGTACGAACTCATTGGAATGTCATAGACAAGTCCAGGGTGCACGGCCTTCAATGGGTTTATTTGCCCTGATCCAGATCCTAACTCTGCATCTACGTCTTTAATCTTGATAGTCGTGGCTGGATCAGAAAAGAGATGCATTGGAATATCACTTTCGAGCACGCTATCAATAAAAAATTCTTCCTAGTAAATATGGTTTTAGTAGAGTTTTGTCACCTGTAGTCATGAGTGCAGACTTGATCGCAGCAGGTGACCAGTCGGGGTGGAAGGTCTTAACATAGGCGGCGGCGGCTGCAGCATGTGGGCAAGACATTGATGTTCCTGATATAATGTTGAATGGGGAATATCGGCTGTCATTTGGATCCCCTGTCACTGTTGCCAGTTTTGAGTAGGCAGCTAATATACCCAGCCCTGGTGCTGCAATATCAGGCTGTCCAACTGGGAATTTTAGTATGTGGAAACCAACATAAAAGAAACTAGTAAGGTCTCACCCACCTTAAGGATGTTGAGGTTGATCAACTGAGGTCCTCTTGATGAGAAAGATGCTACAGAGGGAGCACTCATGTAAGTAGTTCTTGTCTTGTAGATAACAGCGCGAGGGTTCCTGCAATTCATTTATCCCAAACGCCAAAAAGATCGACACCGTTTACCATATCGTGGAAGCTCTTATATATTTTTCAGATAGTAATAGGAGCAGCTCTTTCAAGAGTATGATCAGAAACCAAGTACCTGGTGGAGTTGATGTACACATCAATCCTGTAGCCATCCTTGAGCTGGACGCTGGTTCCAGGTATTACGGTGGGATAGGCTGTGTCTGTTGGTGCATCAAGCGACGTGATCACTCCAGCTCCATGAAGCTCTTTTATAGTGTAATCCTGGCCGTTGCTTCCTAGGCAGTACACCAGTTTTCCTTTCACTTTGTCCATGCTTAGAGTCCCATAATCACAAGCACTGCCATCATCGTTTAAAACAACAACACTTGGTTAGGAATTGGAAATGCAAGCCAGAAACAAGCACCATGACATGCATCCACCTAGGATTTCGACTTAAACACGGTGAAGAAATCAAGTAAGAACAGGGGATGTAAAACAAGGCTTCAGTTTTCAAGTTGCTTTGGGTACATACCCTGAAGCATATTCCCGGACGCTTACCTGATATTTCCGTAGTGATCTCCCGAACTGTTGGATGCACGGGCTCCATCGATAAGAGGGTATGTCTCCTTTTTTGGTGAAAATGTATTAATTGAAATTCCCTATCATCAATCAGAGCAAATTTGAATCTGCATTTATGAGCTCTCTGCTGAATGGGTTCTTAAATGTTCACTCATGGAGTGATTAAAAGACAAGACTCAAACACACACAGATTAACTTACAGTGGCTTTCATGCCATTGCCCAGCTTAACTGCAGTTGTAAATTGCCTGTCAATGCTTGTAGCGGCAATTGTCATGATCCACGGTGCAACGTTTTCGACTGATCCTGGATAAGGCCCGTTATTCCCAGCAGAACAAGAGGTCAATATACCTTTCTTCATGGAATGGAATGATCCAATGGCAATCGGGTCCTGGAAAAAACTCCTAGAAGCCCCTCCTATTGAAACTGATATTATGTCGACCCCATCAGAAATGGCATCGTCAAATGCAGCTAGCAAATCCATGTCACTGCAACCAGATCCCCAGCATACTTTGTACATGGCAATGCGGGCTGATGGTACACCTCCACGTGCAGTTCCTTGTGCTATGCCATATAAGCTTGCATCCTTGACAGCAATACCAGCAGCTGTGGAGGAAGTGTGGGTTCCATGTCCGTCTAGGTCGGCTGGACTTGGGTTTTCTACCTCGAAGTTCTCAAGATTGTAATACCTTGCACCAATAACCTTGCTGCCACAAGTTAGAAAGTTTCAGAGTTCAAATCATCAAGAGGGAAATTGACTTAAATTTTGTCTGTTTTCACTAGTCCTGGTTGTTAGTCTTTTATCTTATGTTTTTTCAGAGAGTTGGTAATTAAATAACAAGAAAATGCTTTAAGAAAGTTGTGAGCTATAATGAATCATAACCTTAATTTAAGATCTAATCATGGATTGACTCATGTTTTTTCTTAACTCTGTTTTTTCCATAATCTTAAAAAACTAAAACCAGCAACTACACCAAAGGAGAGTTGCATTTCATTTTGTTATTAGCACATTTTTGTTCTTCATGGTCGACACCATTGACAGGAAAAAACAGAAAGGAAATACTTGTTGCAGCCCGTGAAGTTGGCTCCCTTGACACATTTTCCCTTCCATTTTGCTGGGACAGGCCCGTAACCTTCATCGTTGAAGCTGGGAGCATCGACATAAATTCCTGGACACAAAGTAGCATAGAATTTTATTTTATTTTTTAAAAAAATCCCCCCCTTTTTTATATAATTTCTTGTCAAATAAAGGAACATTTAGTTACCCACCAGTATCCAGCACACCAACTATGGTATTGCTCTCTATATCAAGTCTCCTCTTCGCTGTCTGGGGCATTCCCAGAAAATCCCATGATCTTGTTGTGTGAAGTCTGTTCCTAGTATTTGCAAACACTGACACTACAGTATCTTCATCTGCATCAAATGTAGAATGTTACAGATAACTTGAGCAACACAAGATGTGTCTGAAGCTGGATTGCACTTTGACAAGTATTGATATCCTCGATCAGCAGTATATATATATTTACATACCTGACAGTCTCTTCACTTCATGGGGCAACAACATAGCTGCAAAACCATTGATGTTCTTTCCATAGCTATATATTTTGGAAGTCTTGGCAATAGATTCGCTGAAAGATATCAATAATACATAAAATTTAATGATGTCTCATCCAAAAGTCTTAATCTGCATGTACTGTTGTTAAAAGTATTTAAATAACAAATTAAAGCCATTATGAGTATTCGAAACTGCTTCACTTCGCCGAAGAAATTATTACGTACAAAACAACGGGTAAATTATACTTGCTTTCCAGGATGCTATGCATTATGAGAGTCCTGTATTTTTATATTTATTTGTAACTGAGTCATGATGTGAGTTCTCTGTAACAATTTTTTCTCTCCCATATTGTACTCAAATTCACCAATCACTTATACAAGCTATATAATTGTAGAACCCTATCTAGAGTCTCGAGTCAACCGGATTAGCGAGGAATTATTTAATTTTTATTTTGTTTTTTTAATCTAAACTGGTTTATGTCAATCAATCTCAAATCAGCTCTTAAACCAATTTTTATTTTATAACTGATAAAAAAACAGTCAATTCTAATTAGAAAAAAATAATTTATAGCTTCTGAAAATCATAAATGACACATATACTAATTTATAATTTACTTTAATTGATTTTTGAAATAATTCCCTTAAGAGCTAGCCTGCAGTTTTCATTTTGAAACCATAATATTAAAGCAGCTACATCCTCCATCGTTAATGTTTTTTTTTTTTCTTTTAAATTAAGAACTGAGCATGCATTCGTGTTTATTGTCCAAAAAAAAAAACATGTAATTGAGAAGAGGTTATATTTTGGGTAAAACGATGGTGATTCATACTCTCCGGTAGCAGCCAAAAGCAGGTTGTGGTGTTCGTCTGATGTTGATATTCCCGCTCCACGCGCTTCTCCCATGTAGACAATGTACGGCTGATGATCCCAAAGCAAATTATTAGCCAATGGTTCACTTAATATGTAACTTTCTGTTTTAATATTTTAAAAAGATTTATTTAATTATTTTTTAAAATATTTTTTATTTTTAAATTTTTTTAAGAATATAAAAACATTTACTCCTTATATTATTATCTTAATCTATAGTATTGTTATCCACTATTCTTTACCAATTACATCCTTTAATTTCATTCTTATATATTTTAAAATTATTTTTGATATTAATAAATCAAAAAAATCTAAAAATATTAAAAATTATTTATTTATTTAAAATAAAAAATAATTTTTAAAAAACATCTTCAAAAAAAATATATACAAAAACAAAGAGTACCTTCCGTTCACTGCCATTGGATGCGTGAACTACAGTGGCTACAAACGCAAACACGAGGAGATTCTGTGTCATTGTCTTCATTGTAGCTCTCTCACTAATTTCATTTTAAGGTGAGAATTTCTTGCTTTTTAAATAGGGCATCGATTTCAGTTAATCAGGCACAAAATATATGCCTACAGAATAGATCCTCTGGGAGGAGCAAGTCGTGAGAGTTTGGTGGCTTAGCTTTTGGATCTTCACTCGCTTGGTCATTATACATTTGTGTTCTTCGTCAAGACAAGAGGCTTGTCCCTCGCATACGTAGGTTTTTTTACGAGGATAGATCATTGGGTTTGGATTCGATTTTACTGCTAGAATTATTTTGATTGCTTCACGTGTGAAATGTTTTTAAAGTCATTTTTCATATGTGAATTTAAAATTTATAAATCAAAATTGTTTTTGTTAATATTATTTGATTGAGAATTAGTTGAGAGGAAGGGCCGGGGAAGATATTCTTCTGAGAAATGTTGTTGATATTACCATCCTTGTCAACCCGTCATTCATTGTTGAGGACAAAGAAAAAAAATAAAATAGTGATTATAGAAGAAATCGAAGATGATGGAAGCTTTCAAGACTCCAATGGCAGCATGCATGCAATTATCATGCACCTCCTGGCATGGATATGGCTTAAGATGACCGATAATTTAATGCTATATAGTTTTCAAAAACTATTATGAATATTAAGAATTTTAAATAGTTTCCTTTACTCATATCAGGTCATCCTAATCTCAAACTATTCAAATGTTAATTAATCCATAATAAAGTATATTTAATTGTAGTTATTTGTTTAAATCAGAATTTAGTGGAAAGTAATATCAAAAGTTTTATTTAATTAATTAAAGGTTCTTTTCATGATTCAAGCTTAGCAAATAATAAATAATTCTTTTTTTGAAAAAGTGTGTTAGATAGAGATATTGACATAAAATCTACACTCTTAGATTTATTATTAAAAATAATAATAATTTAGTAGTAATTCAAATTATGGCTAACAAAATTCTTAAACAATACAAATATAATATATGTTTTTTCTTTTTTTATAATCTCAATTGAATTAGATTATCAAATATAACTTTACAATGAAATAAATTAAACTTTAATATATATGAAACAAATTGGATGAGGAGGGGGGGGGGGGTTGTTAGCAACATGTTTGGGCTCATTTTAGACACCAATCGGGCTCAATAATGTGACCTAATCCCAGCACTTCAAGCCTGGTTTTTTCATGATCCCAGGCAAGTTTCTTGGAATTTTTTACTGGCTAAATACCTTTTATTTTGGATTCTATACAGAAATATCTTATAGCTACTATATCTTCATCTTATTATTATATTTGAATGAAATACAACTAATAACCTATAATATTAATTTATAACAATAAAATTACTCTTTAAACTCAATTAAAATGACAAGATCCATGAGTTATAAATATTTTATAAATAACTAAGGTAAATGGTTCACAATATTTTCATTCTTTACATATTTGCTTATTTTTATAATCTCTATAAAATAATTATTTAATCATTTAAGAATTCTTATATTTATTGAAAGAAATCTTTTACAAATACTTCACTTTCCTTATCAAGCCACTACACACCTTGGTTTCTCACACCAAGCTAGCATCTATCTTGATTTTGTATAGCAAGCTACCACTCACCTTAAATTCCCATATCAAGTTAATTTTTATCTTGGCTAAAAAAAATAAATCATATTACAAGAAATAAGTAATTAATATATTATCCAACTATATAAATTGTATTTCTAAACATCTTAAATTTTAAAAGCATGAATTTTAAAACATTATTAATTAGCATTATTTATATATAAAAAATCTAGTTAAAAAAGTATCAATTTCTTTTTAACATTCTCAAGCCATTTCATGACAGATAATTGAGACAAACTGAGTTAAGATTTAAGATGCATAACAAATCTACATGATACTGTCACGAACACTTCTGTTAAATAACTTGAATTTTGAAATGTCATAAAAAAAGAAATAATTCTCTCACTGTATGTTATATAAAATGTTACTTTCAACTGAGATAGCATTTATGTTTTCGGATAAATTAATTTAAAGTGAAATAATTTTTTTTCTAAATATTTTTAAAAATACTTTTAAAACGCTAATCCGCAATGCTAAGCATGTCTTTCTGAATTGATTCACTATCCGCTATCACAACATTTCAATTTATAATTGTCACTGCAATTTATTTGTGGATGGCGTTCTTTCTACTGTTATTTTCACTTAATAATTTTATGGGGATGATAAAAGTAACTTCTTACACACACACACACACACACATATATATATATATATATATATATTGAAGTTAATTTCAGCATATTAAATATAAATAAATATCTTTAAACCTTATGTAAAATAAAGTTAGTATTAACTTTGAAAATCTTGTATGAAAATTAGTGCCATTGATAATTTCCTTGTGTTTTTATTGCTTTTTTATTTAATTAAATACATAGTTAATTCCGAAATAGGTTATAAAATCTTGTGATTTTGTTGTTATTTAGTTATTCATGCTTTTCTTTTATTTTTTATGCAAATATTATCTTTATACTTGGATATCATCATCAATACACTACTCTTAGGTATTAATTAGTAAGAGTTTTATTTAATACTATGATAATTCCTTGAAATAAAAAATTATTTTATTTGAAATAAAGTTTGAATATATAAAAAGCTATTCGTATGTTCCTATGTATAATGTTGAGAACATTTTCGAATAAAGTTTGAATATATAAAAAGCTATTCCTATGTATAATGTTGAGAACATTTTCAAGGTGTGATTTCAATTTAGAGAGGGTAGGTAATGCCAGTCTGTTAAACTGTGGTGTGGGAGTAACAATAAAAGTAGTGGGGATAGTCGAAACGCTGTGTGATGCTGACGGATCACGTTGCCGGTGGATCTGAAGTGGTCAAGCTTTCGAGCATTCAGCTATGAATCCTTGGTTGGCCCTGCACTGCAGAAGTGGACAGCACAAAGCCACAAACCATCTGGGAGTAATATTTCCGCGTTAGTTTGCAACACATGCAATGCAGACTTCATGGTTCCGTATCTGCAGCCCCTGAAAAAAGTAGCTTACGGGTGGGTAGATGTTGATTTTTGTGTTTATCTACCTAGTTTTAGTTTTTTTATCGACGATATCTAAATTCATGCAACTGTAGACATACTGCTACTTGCTTTGGCACCAAAAAAAAAAAGAAAAAAAAAAGAAGCAGCTTCTACCCCTCGTACTAGCGAAAAGGACTTAAGGTCTTGGTCATGTATTTTAAATGATTAATTCTATAATTAAATGAATGAATATATGTGGATGGTTTTTCAAGTGGTTTTTAAAATCATAATTGCTGTGGAAAAAAACTGTAATGATTATTAATGAATATTATAATATAAAAGAAACTAGAAAGAATATAAAATTTGATAATGTGTTTATTTCCATATAAATGATTAGCTGTTATTTCTTTTACATATATGTATTTTTATATATTTAGCCACCCAATAAATCCTAACAATTCAAGGAATATTAATAACTTTTCATAACATCTCTTTACTGTACCATGAGAGCATTGTCTTCGCATCCCAAACCTATAAATCGTCTATGGCAACAATACAAGAAATAAATTCTAGAGATGTAGATATTGTCATTTCGTTACCCTTTGTTTATACGCTCCATTCTAATACCTGTTTATGAGCCGCAAACTACAACAATAACAACAAGTGTAAGTTTACTTTTCATGAAAAAATGAATAACATTGGTATATTAATTATGTACTTAATAATTAATGGAATTTTAATGTCTTGGGGGGGGGGGATATGAAGACATGGATAATTAAAACACCTTATTATTTCTGTATTATCATTCATTCATCTGAAAATTGAAAGGATTGAATTTTCTGTATTTCTCTCTCTAATTTAGAGGCCAAAATCTTTGATTCCTAGCCTTTCTCTCTGTGTTCTTCAGAATCCATAAATTGAATTTAAAGGCCTTCTTTTCTTTACTTTCCTCCATGCATCACTGTAAAAAGAGAAGAGGAGAAAACCCATCTCTCTTGTCGAACCGATTTGTTTCATTATTTCCTCTTATTTTTCAAGCTACAGATGGGCAAAAAAAAAAAAAAAACTTGAAATTAACAATTAATGGTATGGATGACTCTTATTTTTCAAGCTACAGATGGGCAAGAAAAAAGCTTGAAATTAACAATTCTTTGATGATATTAATCCATTATGCTCTTAAACTTATTATTTTTCAATGTTAATTGTTGTTTTTCTATACATGAATTAGTTTAATTGCCTTCAACCATCCGATTTTTAGTTCTTTAACTCAATATTCTCATTGGATTTTCTATTTGGTATCTTTTAACCTTCTTCTTCTTTTGTCTACTATCTTTACCAATTATTTGTCAGATAATTCTCAATTTCCTAATTTTTTTTCTTAATCAAGATTAATATCCATTTGTTTGAATGGATATTAATCACTTACAGAAACTTTTAAGATCACGTAAATGTCTAATGTTTACCTCTCTAGGTTTTGTTATTATAAACGGTTCCCCCACCGGCATAAGTGCTACCAAGTAGTTTCTTAACCTTAATTTACAAGCAACCGTACGTACATAAGTGATTATTACAACTTCATATGCTAGCTAGGCTTTCTCGTGCCAGAAAGCTGTAGAGTTTCCTCGATTTGAAGTTTGGTCAGTAGATCCGAACACAACAAGAGTGCCGTGGGTGTTTTTTTAAAGTATTGTTTATTTAATTTTTTCAAAATAACCTTTTCAAAAATATTTTTAAAATATAAAAACAATCAGATATTACTCGGATGGTGAGTGGATGCACGCGGTGGAAACAAAGCATTGATATGGGATGTCGGACCTTTGTTTTTTTCAACGAGGCAGGGAGCATGGATGCTGGACGGGGAATGGCTTCCACTTTGAGACAGCTAGGGGATCAAAATGCCGCTTAGTTGATGGATCAGCCGTTGATCTGTCTTACGTGGCCTGTTTCCTAGATTTTGGAGTCCATAATAATGTCCTGACCACCTAATACCCAACTGTAAAAAATAAAAAGGTGTTTTTTGATAAAAATAAAATCATGGCATAGACTTGACGAGATGGACGACGATGATTGTAGTGTGGTTGGGAGCAATAATAATAAGAAAGAATGGAAGTAAGAGAATATCGACCATTGGGCCGTTCTGAAAGATGCTGATGCAAATTTCCTTAGTGGCAAAATAATTGGAAGGGTAGTGGAGGAAACAGCAAGACGTCCAAATTAAATCTGTTTTTAATAATGATTATGAAAGAGACATGCAGAAGAGATGCTGTGGAGATGAAGACGAAGGAGATGATGGCAATATCATTATGGCTAATTAAATCTGCTAACAAGCATATGTTATAGTGGGAATGGTTACGGCATAGAGTGGCTTCTAAGACAAGACAAAATCAATTAAAAGAAAGCACATTGGAGAGGACTTTTTATTTTTATTTTTTTTCTCTTGTTGATATGACAGAGCAGCAACGTCCACATTCATTCCTTGTTCCTCGGCAAATAAGGCCTGGCCGGCAACAATTTTAGACCTGTTTTTGTACCTGGTTTATGGTGGAAGTAGCCTGGCATTAATTCAGTACTGCAGCGGCAATGGGACAGGGAGGAGCCACTGCCCGGTTACTCTTCTTCCTCTCTTTCTTTACTTCAGGAATTCATCTCCTTCTCTCCGACACAGACCCTCGTGATGGTGATTAGTCCAACCGCTTTCCTGCCTTCCTTCCTCCATCTTCTTCTCCTATTCACTCCATTCATATATTTTCTTCCAGGAGTCTGTATATTATTATGATTGTGATCGATATTTTCCTGACAGTTTTCACAAGTTGTAGCTAGCTAGCCAGGATTGCTCTATTGGATTTGTCACATTTCCTACTGCATGCTGTCACACCTAGAGCCACTAGTTCATGATTTTAACAATGGTTTTTTGTACGGTGGTGCAGCGGCAGCACTCAGATCACTCAAGAGCCAATGGCAAAATACACCACCTAGCTGGGGCCAGTCTGATGATCCATGTGGTGCACCCTGGGAAGGAGTCACATGCTCCAATTCAAGGATCACTGCATTGTCAGTACTGAATTTCCTCCACACGATCAGTAATTTATTATTATTAATCGTCTCTCATCATCTCTGATCATCACTATGTATTTTATACATTTCAGGGGGTTATCAACCATGAACCTCGTAGGGAAGCTAAGTGGTGATATTGGAGGACTGGCCGAATTGAGATCCTTGTGAGTTTCTTGATATCTATCCAACAGGAACTAGTTTATATATTACAAGAAATTCAAAACAGCGTTCTACCTTAGCAAGATTATTTATAACCAAGCATGTTTCTAATTGAAACATACACATTTCCACAAAACAGTCCGATGCATGTAATAATCTATGTATCTTAAACCTTAAATATTCAAGCATGAAGGCTATTTTATTGCAGGGACCTGTCATTTAACTCAAACCTCACAGGACCCCTCTCTCCACGGTTAGGAGACCTGCTAAACTTGAACATCCTGTAAGATTAAATACCCACTTTTCTACTTGGCCGGCCGGCTTATATAATTCTTCCATGCATATCAAAGAAAGTGAATCTTACGAGTCTTTCCTGCACCTTTTCAGAATCCTTGCTGGTTGTGGCTTCAGCGGTAGTATTCCAGATGAGCTGGGCAATCTCGCCAAGCTATCCTTTTTGTAAGACTAGTTAAACTAGTAACAATTACGAATACATACGAATCAACAGGGGTACTATATCTTCCCTTTATTCAACACTTTCACAGGGCTCTCAACTCAAACAAGTTCTCTGGCGGAATCCCACCTTCTCTGGGTAAACTCTCCAAACTCTACTGGCTGGACCTTGCAGACAATCAATTGACAGGAACCATCCCAATCTCAAAAGGCACCATCCCAGGCTTGGACCTGCTACTAAATGCTAAGCACTTGTGAGTAAATTTTTTCTGAACACCTCTCATGCGAAAGATGAGTAAGAATTGTATTTTGACTGTATCTAGAAATTCAATTAAATAAATAAATATAGCCCATTTAATAGTAAGTCTTCTGAATTTGCAGCCATTTCAATAAAAACCAGCTTTCAGGTTCCCTTCCACCTGAACTTTTCAACTCTGGTATGATGCTGATACACATGTAAGTTGGTAGCCGGACAATGCTTTTGTTTCTCAATTATGTTCTTTTATCCCCAGTTGTGCCCTTCTAATTGCTTGTGATTCCTTAATGACAGATTGTTCGATGGGAACCAACTTGAAGGAAATATTCCCTCCACAATATGCCAAATTCAGAGTCTTGAGGTTCTGTGAGTAAAACCGCCCCAGTTTTATCTTCCTCTCTTAAATAATAATCCTCTCTGCGAGCTCAATTGGGACTCTGACTCATTTTGTTTGTTTCAGTCGACTTGACAGAAATTCTTTAGATGGGGAGGTCCCAGATAATTTGAACAACCTCACGAACCTCAACGAATTGTGGGTACTTTTACTCTCACAGTTTAACAAGGCCGCGTTTCACTCCGTTAAACATAACAACCTTTCCTCCCTAACGTGTTTCTTTCAGGAATTTAGCACACAATAAGCTGACAGGTCCTTTTCCAAATTTAACTAGAATGGACGCCCTCAATTATGTGTAAGTTCCCTTTTCTGCTCTTTTAACTTGTCCTTTTTTCATGCTAATGAATGCGTATCCATAATTTATTTTTGCAGGGATCTTAGTAACAATTCTTTCGAATCTTCAGAAGCTCCTGATTGGTTCTTAACCTTACCATCTCTCACCACCTTGTAAGTATCCGGCACATCAGAAATGTACTATCCGGAAACGTTATAGATTTGTAGTCTCATTTCGAAAATCCATCTGCAGAGTTATAGAGCAAGGATCTCTTCAAGGGACTTTGCCATCAGAAGTCTTCAGTTTTCCTCAGATACAGCAAGTGTAAGTCTTGACCAAATGCCATTTGAGCTCCTAAAAACAATTTTAGAAAGTGCAAATTGATCATTCGTTTCTTCAAATTTTGGAAGGTTGATGAGGAATAATGCATTCAATGGCTCCTTCAACATGAGTGTCAACATCAGTCCACAACTCCAACTTGTTGATCTGCAGAACAACCAGATTTCCTCCGTAACACTGACGGCTGATTACACAAACAGATTAATGTGAGCAAATTTCTAGAAATTGCATTTATTTACGTGGATAAATGTGATTCTTTCAACCACTCGATCGCCATCAATCTCAATTTTCATTATTATGCACTCAGACTTGTAGGAAACCCAGTGTGCATTGCTCTCTCAAATACCAGTTACTGTCAACTCCAGCAACAGTCTACAAAGCCTTATTCCACTAGCCTTGCAAATTGTGGAAGTAAACTGTGTCCCATTGAACAGAAGCTCAGCCCTCAGAGTTGTGAATGTGCCTATCCATATGAAGGGACTCTGTACTTCAGAGGACCCTCCTTCCGGGACTTGTCCAATGAGAATACGTTTCACTCACTGGAGATGTCACTTTGGGACCAGCTGGGCCTAACTCCTGGTTCAGTTTTTCTTCAGAACCCTTTTTTTAACGTTGACGACTACCTTCAGGTGCAGGTCGCGCTATTTCCACCCACCGGAAAAATTTTTAATAGGTCTGAAATTCAGAGGATTGGATTTTCCTTGAGCAACCAAACGTACAAGCCTCCCAAATATTTTGGGCCCTACTATTTTATTGCATCGAATTACCCTTTTCCAGGTAACTTAAGTCATATCTTTATTCATGCATCTAGTTTCTGTCCTACCATCCTTGGAATGGTCAATTGACTAGAAAAAGAAAACATGTTTCAGGTGGTTCCAGAGGAAATTCTTTGAGCATTGGTGTGGTTGTTGGGATAGGAATTGGCTGTGGCTTACTGGTTATGAGCCTTGTCGGAGTAGGGATATATGCAATTCGTCAGAAGAAACGTGCAGAAAAAGCTATTGGATTAAGTAAACCATTTGGTAATCGACACACAACATCTTTAATATTCTTGCTACCAATCAAGTGCGCAGATTGGAATTGCATTTCAAACAGGGTTCATGAAAATTTATTTATTTTTACTTAAAATTATTTTTATATATATTTTTTTTTATTGTTTTGATGTTTTGATATAATAAATGATATTTAAGAAATAAAAAGATATTATTTTAATGCATTTCCAAATAAAAAACACTTTAAAACACAACCATTACTACACTCACAAAGACCCCGAAATCCAGCATCAAAGAACTTTTGGCTTGTGCAATAAAACCTTTGTGTATTTTCCAGCTTCTTGGGCTCCGAGCGGCAATGATAGCGGCGGGGCACCTCAGTTGAAGGGAGCAAGATGGTTCTCTTATGATGAACTTAAAAAGTGCACTTACAACTTTTCGCAAAGTAATGAGATAGGTTCTGGAGGGTACGGAAAGGTATATATTCAAGATTTTGTCAGGATATATTTACCAGAAAATTGTTCCTTGGTCATCTCGTATGCTTTGTCTCCAGGTGTATAGAGGAATGCTTTCTGATGGCCAAGTTGTGGCAATCAAAAGAGCTCAGAAAGGATCAATGCAGGGAGGGCTCGAGTTCAAGACTGAAATTGAGTTGCTATCACGAGTTCATCACAAAAACCTTGTTGGTCTTGTGGGTTTTTGTTTTGAACAAGGAGAACAGATGCTAGTCTATGAATACATGCCTAATGGAACATTGCGGGAAAGCTTGTCAGGTATGCTCACTTCTACTTCTATAGTCATGCAAGTAAGCATTGAGAATAATATTGCCAAGACATTAAGTTTCTGTTTAAATTTTTTCGGCCACCCGTGGGCATTTACAACAACCCCCAAGAAATTTTCGTCTGAATCAGTATGCACATTGTTAAATTGTAGGAAAGTCTGGCATTTATCTTGACTGGAAAAGGAGACTTCGCATTGCTCTTGGCTCGGCTAGAGGATTAACTTACTTGCACGAGCTTGCGGACCCTCCTATAATCCACAGAGACGTCAAGTCCACCAACATTCTGTTGGATGAAAACTTAACTGCAAAGGTTGCTGATTTTGGCCTGTCAAAGCTGGTATCAGACATCTCAAAAGGACATGTTTCAACTCAGGTTAAAGGCACCCTGGTCAGTATAATTACTTTTCCTTTAGTAAATTCAAAGGATGAGAATATTTCCATATCTGTCTTTATGGACAAATTTGGCGCTAATCATTTTCATGCAGGGTTATCTGGATCCAGAATATTACATGACACAGCAATTAACGGAGAAGAGCGATGTGTACAGTTTTGGGGTGGTCATGCTTGAACTGATAATAGCAAAGCAGCCTATAGAGAAAGGGAAATACATTGTCCGGGAAGTAAGAATGAAAATGGACAGTGATGATGAAGAGCACCATGGGTTGAAAGAAATAATGGATCCGGGCATTAGAAACATGGGGAATCTTGTAGGATTTAGGAGGTTTTTGGAATTGGCAATGCAGTGTGTTGAAGAGTCAGCAGCAGATCGTCCACCAATGAGTGAGGTGGTGAAGGAAATAGAAATGATACTGAAAAATGATGGGATGAACACGAACTCAACTACATCAGCATCTTCTTCTGCTACAGACTTTGGAGCTTCAGGAGTTGGTCCTCTTAGACATCCTTACAAGGATGTTAACAGCGTCGACAATGTTAATCACGATGCCTTTGATCACAGTGGTGGCTCCACCCTCTCCGGAAAAGCTGAATCAACGTAGCAAATTTTCAACTCTTTTTTCTGTTTTTTCCTTCCTTTTTCAGGTTAACAACAGCAATATTGATTGATACTGTGTTCAATCCAAAATGAAAACAAAATGCCTTTATTTTATTGTAGTAGTAGAAGTGTGCAGTTTACACATTTTGACCTTATCAGCCTTTCTTTTCAATCATATATATGAAAGGTCTGTAGAAGAAGAAGAAGGAGGGATTGCTTGCCTTCTTTTCTTAATTTCTAGTTTCTCTTTTCCTTCGGCTCCATGAATTTAGCTCAGACACAAAATTATTATTTGTGCAGGTGAGTGTGTTTTTCCCGAGGATATCTGCTTAAGAAAAGTAATACTTGTCAATTAATTAATAATGTCACCATCAAATTAGTTTTTTCTTCTAAATTACTATATGGTTAAACACTCATCGTCAAATTAATATTGCAAATGTGGTATGATTAGCAAATAATTAATATCCGGGAAAATTAGTTTGAGCTTCTCAAGACTTGCACTGTCTCTCATTAATTTCATAAATTACAATTGCCTATGTTAATCATTCAAAATTTATATTGATCATGCTAGTTCCTCTCTCCTTTCCACAAACACAGAATCAAAACATAATTTTAGCACCATTTATTTATAAAATTTGATTTTTTTATTAAAAATATATATTATTTAATATATTTCTAAACGAAAAACATAAGTTAAAAACCAACAGTTACTGTAATATTAAAACATTACCTTAATCAATTAGTTTTTCCTTTATTTGTGATGTGATTTCAATTAAATTGCTGGTTATGAATCAGTTATTTTAATGTTTTTCAAAACCACAAGACCTTGAATTGATTTACATAGGTTAATTTTAATAAACCCAAGTTGAGCGAGGATTTCTTCCTTTGTTGTTTCTACTTGGATTCATTTCTGGTTCTTACATGAGACATGTGATGGAAGAAGGGAAGGCTATTGGGATTGGGAACCGAGATTTATTTATATCAAATCAGAGAGGGAAAGAAAAGAAAAATCCTCCCTCCCATGAGGAATATTTATGTATTTATTTATTTATTTATTGTGAAATTCTGAACGGGAACGGGAGGAAGGGAAAAGGCAGATTATGTGCTGGAAGGGGGAAAAGCTTCTGCTCAAATTCTGAATATTTACCTGCTTCCTTTTTCTACCTTTATTTAGAATCTTGAATTGTATAATAGTTAGGTTTAAACATTGAAAATCCACTAAAAAAAAAAACAGAATTGGATTTTTAGTTAGAATTGGATTTTTAAGAACAATGGTTTTTTTTCACAGTAATCAAATATATCAGATTTGAATCTGACACAATAATCAGCTGTTTTTTTTTTCTTGAATAGAAACTTCTAGAACAAATAACTTTAAGCTAACGAAGTGACATGACCTGGATTTTCACCCTATTTTTGTTTATCTTTTAATTAACAGTTAACATAAAAGCTAAAGTGTGGTAACACTATTGTTCATTCACATCCATTATACATAATCCAGAGTGTTATTATATATAATCTACAGTGTTTGTTTTTTTAAAAAAAAATATCATTTTTTTAAATTTATTTTTGTTTATTTCATTTTTCAATATTATATATTATAGTGATTAAAAATTAAGTTTCTTAATTTATTTTTTTACAAGGTTAAAGTGTATCAAATAACCATTTCAACCCAAAAATTTAAGTTATTAGATGAGGTCCTTGAAACTTGCATAGATTTACATTACCTTATGTTTAATTTTTATCAAATAAATAAGAATAATAAAATTCGAACTCGTGACCACTTGGTCATTAAGGCTCTGATACCTTGTCAAAGAATTATCTCAACCCAATAGTTTAAGCTATTAAGTAAGGTTTAAGATATGATTTATATTATTTTCTAATAAAGTAGTTTAGTAATCTAAGTTGCTCCAATTTATAAGTTTGATGAAATTTTTTTAATTGAACTTGACTTTATTGTCATCTATTTTTTTCTTGTATAGTTAAAAAAATAGTTTCGAAAAAAAATCATATTATTAAATTTTATAAAGTTCATTTATTTTTTCAATATTTATTACAAGTTTACAATTTACCAAAATGGCATTAATTACATGACATAAAGGAATTCAAACTTATTGTATTACATGATTACATTATCCAGCAATGATATCAATACCTAACACTTCAGTCACGAAAGTCTAGTTTGCGAGGAATCTAGAATACCACAATTAATCACATTAATTGCATAATTAAACAAATAATTATTTTTGTAAGTATTATTAGAAACAACAATTCACTTGTTAAAGGATTAATATGATTATCAATGATATTATACTTTATATAACATTTTAACTCATATTGGATATTTCATCATACCATCAATAATATGGCCATTCTCTTGTAGATGTCAATAAATCTAGCGAACTCATTTGTTTGTTAATAAGTCCGGTCATCTTTTAACAAATACTAATCAATTTAGTCATCCTTTAATAGACGACAATAAATCCACTCACCCCTTCACAGATTTTAATAAATCTAGTACATTTGTACTTTTACACCTTTTTTTTATTTTGCATTTTCCTTCTTTATGTTATTCTTCCAGTATATAGTATATACATTGATCTAATAAAATATTGACAATCAAGAAAAATACAAAAAAAATTAAATACGAGTAAGGTGATGATCGCCTACTTGGCGTCTGACCTTTGAACATGACACCTTGTTGTTGTCTTGTAAATGTAGCCTTTCTTATACAAATAAAGATACAAACATCATCAATAATTCTATTAAAGTCTCAAATTCCACTCCAACTTTTATTCACTCTGAATTTTTAAATTATTAACTAAGATAATTCCTTGAAGTTTCAAGCATGGATATTTTTGTTTCATTTTTCATAATTTTCATTGTTCCTAACTTGAAATCAATAGCACTTCCAAATGAAGATTAGAAATTGATTATTTTCATCACTTTTAGCTTAAGCCCTCAGAACACTGTTCAATGTTTCAATTATAATTGGAGTTGTAGAACTCAATTTTAAGCATGATTTGTTCCGTTATAAAACTAAGATATAAAGATATAAATTTTATGTAGATTTTTGAACCCATTTATTCTATCTATATATTCTATATATTGAAAATCATTCTTGATAATAACATGTGGAATCTATCTAATAGAGTCGTAGTTAGACTTCTTTTTAATTTTTAACCCATATATGAAGTTTTATAGCTCCAATTTATGAAAAACTAGTTGGATTTGAAAGTTAACAACTATATGTACAACTTTCTTGAATATTTGTATATCAAATTTTATCATTTTCAAACTTAATGTTTAGCTGAAAGTTAAGGTGATAAAATTATCCTATTTTTAGCTTGTACAATTTAACAAATAACTAAATGTTTCCAAGTATTTCCTCGTCATTCAAGGTAACCAAATCATGTCAATACTCCTTTTAATACAATTTAACATTAATCTTACATAATTCAACTTAATCAAATCTTCCTTCTATAAACAAAACTCTCTCAGTCACATTGTTATTCAATTATTACTCATAATAAACAACATCATTCCACCATAAAAATATCAAAGGAAACAACTATAGTTTAAAATCTCATTTTCACATAAACTAACACATTCAACACATCTCATATCATATTTTCATTTATTTTAATCAACTTAGATGAATTTCTTACCCTTGATGGATGATGGATTAAGAGAAAAATGCAAGAATAACCCAAGTTATCCTCACCTTTTCCTTTCTCCCTTAACTTCCTCTAAAAACCCTCAATTTCAAACTTGTATTATCTTCATGGCTTTGAGTTCTTGATCTTCTAAAACTCCTTTAAATCTTTTGTTTTTATATTGTTTAACAAAAAAAATTATGAGAAAATTACATAAATCCTCCTCCCTTTATCCCTTTTAATTTCAGCCATATAAAACCTAACTTACTTTGAAAACCAAGTCTCTTATTTATATGACATATATCATTAATTTACATATTAAACCCTTTATATTTTTTTATTTGCACATTGGCTTCATATATTGTCTTTATATACATATTAACTCTAATATTTTCTTTATTTTCATCCCCCCCTGAAACTCTTTTTTTCTAGTAATTTAATGCTACACCATCTCTTTTTCTCAATCAGTTTTATCCTTATCTCTTTTAATTATAGTTTTCTTGAATTTAAGTATTTTTTTTCTAATTTGAATCTTTTTTAGATTCCATTATCTATTTATTCTAAATTTACACTTATTCGTTATGATTTTTATTGAATCTTACTCCAGTATTTTTGTTTTTTCCTACAACACTTCCAATATATTGTTTTGTTTAAATTTAACATATTAACATTTTATTTTAAATGTTCCAATCTATCACCTTCACCCACAAAGTAAATATGAATTAAATGCATTTAATAAATTATAATTCTTACTATTCATGTGAATTCTATCTAAAGTTTATTACTGCTCTCATATACTAAGATATGAAAAATACTTGAAACTAATAAATAATTGTTTGTTAGATGACATATATACTGAACTAAACTACAAAAGAATTCCTTATGGAGAGATTATTTATATCTATAAAAAAAGCTTACTATCTTAATCAATGATAACAAACAAGTAAATATTGAGTATAACATAAACTATATAAATATATTTAAGTAATAAAAGGAGGGTTCATCATCCTAGATGAATTACTAAAAATGTTTTATATGTTATCAAATAATATTGATTGTGAAATCTTTGACTAAGGTGGAATGATATTTAAAAAAAAATTAAATCTTATTTCAATAATCAATAACTAAAGTGTTAACAACTAAAATGATTTAATAAAACAAACATATTTTATGCTATAATATCTAAATCAGAATATTTTTTATGAAAAGATAATAATTATACTAAGAAATTGGTCACTAAAAGGTTAATCCAAATCACTTATGACTTTTCTAATATTTGGGGGATAATAACAAATTTCTAGACGTTATACTTCATATTTAAATATAAATCAATTGATTGTTGAATTGATAATAAATTAAATTTTTTATTTTATGTAATCTTATTTTATTTAGGATTATGATTTATATTTAGGCCAACTTATTAGAAAACTTAATAGGTTGCGCACATAAGAACCATTAATCATAAATTAATATACAATGATTAATCAAATGTGACTTGATTATAAATAAGTTTTAGAAATTGAAGACTATAATATAACTAATATAGGAGATTACAATTCTAGACCTAGAAATAATCAACTGAGGACATAATTGAATAAATTTCTAAAATTAGCCTAAAATAATATATGTGATATTATTTAAATAGAAAATTGATATATTTTTTTTTCATTTACATGGTTTTTTAGGTTTCTTTGTAAATATAAAGTTATGCTGTTTTATTTTATGTGAGTAAAGTATAATACAAAAACTACTTGAAACACAAAAGAAAAAAGCTAGTACTTTAAGGTATAACAATCTATCTCTTCTAAAAGGGATCAAGATATTTCTCACTAGTGATTCATGTATATCACCATTAAAGACTAGATATTTAAATGTCTTGTGATTTGCGATAACTCAATCTTGAAGTAGTTATTCAAAGCTAAAAAGAATATCTGATCTTTAGATAATCTTTGTATAAACCCAAAAAAAACTCTAAATCTGTATAACAAAATCTTTAAGATTCCCAAAAAAAATTAAAATTGATTATTTCCATTATGTATATGCATTCCAGAAAACCTAAAAGATCATACATCCCCAAGTTGATTTTTAGAGGGGGAAAAGGAAAAAAAAATATTTTTATTTTAAAATAACAAAATTTCAAGATCTAAAGGATATAAACAGTTAAAGATCATATTATCCCAAAATTGGTTATTTGATAAAGAAAAATGAAAAAAAAAATTTATATGAAAATAACTAAGTTTCAACATACAAAAGACTTGACCTATTTAAGGATCATACTATCTCCAGGTTGATCCTTTGGTAAAGAAAACAATAAATATATACTTACACTAAGGAAGGCAACCATATATTTTTCATTATTTTTTATATGAAAACAATAATGTAGTTTATTTTATAACATAAAAACACAAGTTTTTCAATCAACAAACATAAATATCCACACATAAAAATTCCACATCTAGGTCAAAGCATTGCACCTTAGATAATCTTGTTGCTACCTGTCCTCCTAACGTTATTATGGAGTATTGATTTCAACCTCATCACACCTTGAAAAATAAATCTTTATAGATATCATACCCTCGGGGTCACCATACAATAATGCAAACCTTAACACTTGAAGTATTCATCACAATTCATTTACAAATTAATAATATATTAAAATTTATTTACAAAATAATAATTCATTTCGAATTCAAAAATGACATTCATGATTTGTTTGAGTTGATTAGAATTTATTGGAAACTAACTTGAACAATGGAGACATGTAATTGCCACACTTGGATGTATGACACGGATTGTAGAGAATAATCACATATTTTGATGAAAGGAAAAAACATGTGAGTTGATAGACCAAATACGCCTCATTTCCCTCGTCTTGTTTACACAAATGGTGTAGCTCACCATTGCTCAAGGTGGGAGATCAATGTCAAGTTTTGGATTATTTGCTTTATTCTCTTTATGGATTATGCTATTGTTGTTGTCTACCATTATTTGTTTCAGGTGAAGAGAAAAAAAGGATTATAGTGGTTTTTAATGAGTAGTGGTTATAATGTGAATAATTCCTATCGATGGTGATGATTGACATGGAAGATAGGTTGTTGCGATGATGGGTTAGATGGTGCTTTTAATCATGAAAATGGCTATTATGAAAGTTAAGAGAGGTTTATGAAGTTTTTACGTTATTGTCATAGATTGATGGGAAAATAAGGTAAGGGTGGTGATTTGGTTTTATTTAGAGTGAGTTTGTTTTGATATTTCTTTCTTTCTTTTTTTTTCAAAAAAAGAAGAAATTATAAAGAAATATTTTTAGAAAGAGTTTGTTTTTTTTTCCATTTTTTTCCTTTGTCCCTTTTTCTTTTTAGGTCTATATTTCTTCATGATTGACTGATTTTGGGTATTTCTAATATATATTTTTTTTGTACACCCTGGACCTTAATTTATAGTGTTGGTTCCTATTAAATTGAAAAAAATAAAATATAGGAAAATTTTTATATTTTTTCATTCTTAAATAAGGATCTCTAATTTAAAAATTTTTAATTCATAAATTATTTTTTCTCCCCTACTTATAAGTGCAAAATCTCTTCCAACATTGTTTAAGGTTTTGCCTTACCCTTTATTTTATGAAAGATGATCCTTATTTTTTTTTAATTTATGTGATCTTCCATTATATTATTTATTTTATTAAATATGTCTAACTTATTTTTGGTATTTATAGTGTGTTTTTCTTTTATATACTTGAGACCCTATTTTATAGTGTGAGGGAAAAATTAGAAAAATATAAAAAATACATAAATTTTTATATTCTTTCTTTTTTGAACTAGGATCTCTAATATGAAAATTTTATGATCAAAGCTTTTCTTATTCTTGCAACCCTTTTTCTATATTTTTTCTAGTTTAGCTTGAATCTTTATTGAAAGAAAGATAATCCTTATTTATATATATATATTTTTTATTTATGTGATCTTCCATTATATTATTTGATCTTTGATCCCCTTTTCTTCCTTGTTCATCATTTCACCACCTAATATATTTTTTTTAAAAAAAAATTTACATGAAAAAAAATAAACAAAAGTATCAAAAGTCATGAAATTATCATTTTATTTTTGTAAATTGAATTGGCATACATAATCAATCCCTTATTATACACGCACTAGTTTACAAGCTTGCATAACGCTACAAAGTCAGATCATAATTCTTTTAAACATAAAAAAAGAATGTTTAGATTGTAAGAAACTATTTAACAATGTTATTAAATTTGACACAATGGATCAACATTGAAACCTCTCAACTCGACTTCAAAAGTTTAAAACTAAATCATGTGGGAGTTTCTTCGACATGACTTAGTAGACTTGACAAATGCAGCAGCAACCCAAATAACAAGTAAAAAAACATGGTTTAATTTAAAAAAAGAAGATTTAAGATAATATTTTTTTAATATTAAGACAGTAACATATTAGATCAACTCGAACATCATAGGTTAACCCATCAAATCCACGACTCGAGTCATGTACTTCACCAGGTTTGATCATAGCTCGAGTTTAAAATTAACTTGATTGACGTAACTTGATAGACTTAGCAAGTTTTAAAACAACTCAAATGATAAGTAAAAAAAATATAGTTTGACTTTAAAAAATATTCAAGATGATATTTATAGTTTGACTTTAAAAAATATTCAAGAAAAATATTCAAGATGATATTTTTTTTATAAATAGTAAGATAACAATATATTATATTAACCCAGGGTTTTTAGCTTAATTTAACTCACAATCCAGATTATAGACTCTACTAAGTGTCATAACTTATTAAAAAAATTATTTTTTATTTAGTTATATAATATAAAAATTATACACTCATAAAATTAAGTAAAAACTAAATATTAAAATATTTGTTTGAAACTATAATAATTTTATATAAAATCAACCAAAATAAGTTATAAAAATCAATTTAAAATTAATCAAATATTAAAATGAAAAGAAGACTCAATTCAAATATAATATTAAAAGAAAAAAAATAAAAAATAAAAAATATATATATGAGAAAAATAATTAAAAAAAAGATAAAAAAAAAAGAAAAAAGAAAAAGAAGCCATGTCAAGCGCGAGAATCTGGGCCTTAGAAAAAGCCTTTATTCAAATGACATGACAAAACAAATAAAAGGGGGAATTAACAATAATAAAGTAGGGAGGAAAGGAAGGTAAAACGATGCGTACGAGGACGAAAGGAGTAGCAGTTGATATAAGAGGTAGAGGAAAAGAAAAGAAAAACAAAAGAGGTTAGTTTGAGATACTGTGGCACGTGCAAATTTCCAACTGCGTGTGTGGTTCTCTTACTCTCTCTCTCTCTCTCTCTCTCGCTCTCTCTCTCGCTGCTGTATCCAGAAGAGATCCTTCGCATTGTGGAGTTGTAGTTTGTTTCTGTATTTGGAAACAAAAGGAGGAGGAAGAAGAGGTTGAAGAGGAGATGCGGTGCACAACGATAATAATAATGGCTTGTTGAAGTTTTTAGTAATGTGAATGATTCGTTGATTGCGATGAAAGGAAAAACCCTGAAATTTGAATCCGACTGACTGACATTGCACAGCAGCAGCAGCAGCAATTAGATTAGACTAGACTAGATAGGAGAGGTGACAGGAAGAAAGGACAGAAGAGAATCTCCTCGGACGGAGAGTAGGGAGGGAGGAAGGAAGTAGGAGATGAAAGGCTATCATAATAATCACAATCAAGGGAAAAGGCGATGGAGATGTCTGGTAATAGGAGTGCTATTTCTGGTGCTGCTTTCAATGCTCGTTCCTCTCGTCTTTTTGCTCGGCCTTTACCACAACGGCTTTCACTCCACCGGTAACTCTTTTCAATATCAACATCTCTCTTTCTCCCTCAGATCCAGATTTTTTTTATTATTTAATTTTAATTTCGAATCGAACTGATGCATAATACACACGCACTTTACTTTTTACTAAACATACGGCAACCAGATCTCTTTCTATTTCCCGTTAAATCAAATCAATTGCTCCATCATGTCATTTTGTCTTCCTCCGCAGGACACCCCTCTGATCCACAAACTTCTTCTTCTGCTTCGTATGTATGTATTTCTTCTATTCAAACTTACTATTTTAGTTTAATTTAATTATTAGGGTTTTCATTGATATTACCTTTTATTTTCCCCCATATTTGTTTGAATATTGTTTTCATTTGACGGACTGATTTTATTTTTATTTGTATGTTACTGTAGACAGATCAGTCAAACCACGTGAAGCAACTTATTGAGAATTTTGCGCCAACTCTTCCTAATATTCATCAAGTAATGTCCTTTAGATTTATTTTTTTCCTTGCTAAACTTTGGAACCATGCTCCCATTTATGACCCGCCTTGGTCTGCTTGAAAACTGCTTTGCACTCTACTTGTGGAACTTTATTGAGACTGGTAGTTGTTCGGGTTGGCTTCTGAACATGTAATGGATTCAACTTTAGGTGGTTTAACCTCTCATTGCATTTTTATAGATTATCTAGTAATATTTATGTAGAGGACATAATTCTGTTTCCATACATTTCTTTTAGCTTTCAGATCGGTTCCTGTTCTCTATTATGCTTGTCCTCCTAGAATATCTCATTATTCATATTAGTGTAAGCTTGATGCATTTTGTTACCTATTTCACGTTTGTTCCCCTTATTCAAGTTCAATGGCACTAAAAAAGTTGATATTTCAGTTTTGTTAAATCAAGAGGTCTGCAGTTCTACCAAAGTAGTTTGGATGAGAAGAAATTTTTTTTAGCAGGGATATACTTTAGAAGAGCTCGAGAGACTGTTTAGATAATCTTTTGAAAAACAGTGGTGGAAGCTAAAAATGGATGTGTGTATTTTCTGCCCTATGTCATGATATAGGCAAACTTTGGGTAGCAGAATAGATGCTAGTCTTGTAGTGATTTATTTGGAAGTTGGATTAGGGATCAAAGTGAGCAGACTAGAGATTGATTAGCAAATGTTTCATAGTGGGATAAAATTTTCAAACCTAGAATTTTGTTTTGTTAGTGGAATCAGCCTATGAAAATTTGATAAACATATGACCTGATTTAAACTTATTAACTTTTTTAGCTTAACTACAGGTATCTAAATCTGTTTTTAATCCACTGTTTTTCTTTTATTTTGTATTTTATCCCAGGTTATAAACTTTACAAGTGGAGCAGATAATAAGACCACAAGTTCAGGTTCTATTCATGGTAGTCAATGACACGAAGATCTTGTTGAGCTCTTTTCTCTAAAGTTTCTTTTATAATTGTTGATGCCCTATTATATGACTTAATGTTAAAAAAAGGCTTATTCTCCTTTCCAATGACTAACAGGTACTCCTGTGGTACCCCCAGCTGCACCTCAACCACCTCTCAGGAGAAATGTACGTATGCACACATCAGAGTGTTTTCCTGAAAAAGTTATTCATTTTGTAATGCTTTTAAAGCCTCAAGAGCTTTTTTTTAATATGCTGTGGCAGAATGCTGTAACTATTGGTACAGATGAAATCACCAAGCACAAAAGAAGTGCATTTGAGGAAAGTGAAAAATGTGAGCTCAGATATGGAGGCTATTGCCATTGGTGTGATGAGCATAGAGAAAGTATGAAGGATTTTATGGTGAATAAATTGAAGGACCAGCTTTTTGTGGCTAGAGCATATTATCCTACTATTGCAAAGCTTCTATCTCAAGAGAAGTTAACTAATGAAATGAGACAAAATATTCAAGAACTGGAGCGTATTCTTAGTGAAAGCTCAACAGATGCTGATCTTCCACCACAGTAAGTCACTTTAAGTTTCATATGACTTTTATCTTCCATTAGCGTGACTTCAATGATGTGAGGAAGTAAAGATATCCATTCTTACCATTTTTTATCCATCATTATTTCCATTTTAAGTACATAATAAACATCATCTAGTGGAATGAAGCTTATTATGTGAAGCTAAATGTCTCAATCCATACAACAAAGGATGTTTGTTGACTCTTCCATTGCTGCTTGTCTCCTACTGGTATTAGAAGTATCAGATCATTATTCTTTGTTCTTCCTGGACATCAGACTGTGCCTGTTTTATGCAAAATTAGTGTTTTCCACATTTTCTTGGCTCATAGAAATTTATGTCTGTGTTCCTATCTGTTCTTGACTCCTCTTTAACATGTTTTTCCTTCACTAGCAAAGTACATATTGTACGTATGGTTCTACTCTTTAGCATTACTGGCTTCCTGATTGTCTATAATAAAATTGTAGCGCCAGCAGTAAGCATTTGGGATGTCATGAACATGTGCATGGAGTTAATGTTTTGAGACTGGGACAAGCACCGGGGGTTCTTACTGTTTGTGCACATGTGGAGCTGCTGATGTTCCTTGTCCTAAATATGGGTGCTTAAGGCTGTGTCCATTCTCACCAATGGTTATCATTCCTTCTTGAAAAGCTTTAGCCATATGCTTTTGGGGGGCTTGGTTGCCATTGGGTTCAAGTTTGTCCTGTAGCATCATGTTGTGGTCAATGCCAGATGTAATCCATAGCAGTACCCAAAAAGCTTCCATCCCGTGGCACATTTATCCACTTTTCTTTCATTTTTTGGGTTTTAGTTCTTACATCTTGATGCAGCCTATGGATTTAACTCTGAAAGTACGTGAATATTTAAGCAAGGCAAGTTTGTGATATCAGTAAAGTTTTTTGAAAGATCAGTGATAGCTATGTGTAGGAAATATAAAGTCTCACTCCCTGTCATTTCTCACCTGGTTAATTGGAATTTTATGTCTTATATCCTAGTCCTTTAGGAAAAGGAATATTTCAAGCTTATAAACATGCTTGTATTCTGTCAAAACTAGCAGAGACTTGTAAAAATAGGTGTAGCCTATTGATTTATGCTTATTGAGAGTGTGATGGAACTTTCATTTGAGGATCAATGATTCCATGATCCTTACTATTTGATGCTTAGGTTTTCATTCAAGGAGTGGTTCCTTGAACCTACTGGTGTCAGAGTAGTAGTTTTCCTCCTTTTTTCCCCTTTTTTCTGCATAATCAAACCTGTGTTCAATTTCCAAGTCCCAAATCTCCAAACTCCACAACCTAACCCAAACAATAAGTATCTGCTAGTCCTGCTCCACATTTTTAGCAGCAATGACATAGAGAGGAGAGAAAAAGGCAAGAAACGTAGGGTCTACAAAACACTTTATGTCAAACAATACTACAAATGCTGAAGCAGAAGTTGATAAAGATCTGTTGAGCTTGTTGTTCCAGGAAGGTGCTGGTGTTCTCACACATGTTGCTATATGGCCTCATTGTTGCTTGCTTTCTCCTTTGATGTGGGCTGTCACTCTTTCTTAATTTATCTTTGCTAGTGTAACAGATACTGCTTAACAAATTTACATCCTGCTCAAGCACACTAATTTACCTGTTTCATCAGAATTCAGAAGAAATTACAGAAGATGGAAAATGTGATATCTAAAGCTAAAACATTCCCTGTGGATTGTAATAACATTGACAAGAAATTGAGGCAGATACTTGATCTAACTGAGGAAGAAACTAATTTTCACATGAAGCAGAGTGCTTTCCTTTATCAACTTGCAGTGCAGACCATGCCAAAGGGTCTCCACTGCCTCTCTATGAGACTGCTCGTGGAATATTTTAAATCTTCTGTACATGATAAGGAGCTCCCTCTGTCTGAAAGATATTCAAATCCATCATTGCAACACTATGTTATATTCTCCACAAACATACTTGCTGCTTCAGTTGTAATCAACTCCACTGCTGTGCACGCAAGAGTACGTTGCAAGTATTCTCCCATGCACTCCTTAATTTTTTAAAAATTGAATTCCAGTTATCTAATTGTTGACCTTCATGCTTCAGGAAAGTGGGAATCTGGTTTTTCATGTTCTGACTGATGGACTGAATTATTTTGCAATGAAACTATGGTTCCTAAGAAATACTTACAAGGAAGCTGCTGTCCAAGTTTTGAATGTTGAAAATGTTACCCTGAAATATCATGATAAGGAGGCTCTGAAAAGCATGTCACTGCCTGTGGAGTATCGTGTGTCTTTCCATACTGTTAATAATCCACCAGCCACTCATTTAAGAACAGAATATGTATCTGTCTTTTCTCATGCTCACTATCTCATTCCTAGTATATTTGAGAATTTGAAGAGAGTTGTAGTTCTGGATGATGATGTTGTAGTCCAGCGGGACTTGTCTGACCTATGGAACATCGACATGGGAGGGAAAGTAAATGGCGCTTTACAGTTATGTTCAGTGCAGTTGGGTCAGCTAAGAAATTTTCTGGGAAAAGGCAGTTTTGATGAAAACTCTTGTGCTTGGATGTCTGGATTAAATGTTATTGATCTGGTTAGGTGGAGAGAGCTAGATCTTACTAAAACTTATTGGAAGCTGGGACAAGAGGTGAGTGATTTAACGCTGCGTAATATGTTTTATGAGAAATTACTTTTGTGAGTATTTTGTTGTTTGGCAGTTCTAATCATATATGAGGAAACTAGCTGCATAGTATCATATGAGATGGTAAACCAACCCTCCTTTGACCTAATGCATCCACCATAGAGCTATAGCAACTTTGGCAAAAGGATTTGGTTGACCAGTATGATTTCTGTGATTTCTAATCGTATCCAAGGAAATTATCTGTACAGTGAAATATGAAACCTTAATCCTATGCATCACACCACAGTGCTTTAACAACCTTGGCAAAAGGATTTTTGTTGACCAGTATGATTTATGTATTATATCGAATATTTTAGTTATTATAATGAGATTTGACCCTTTACATCTCATTTGTTTTCCTACGTTGCAAACATGGAAAACCAGGTAAGCAAGGGAACAGGATCTGCTGAAGCCGTTGCATTGAGCGCAAGCTTGCTTACGTTTCAAGGCCTAGTATATCCTCTTGATGGTGTATGGGCTTTGTCTGGACTGGGTCATGACTATGGGATTGATGTCCAAGCCATTAAGAAGGCTGCAGTGTTGCACTTTAATGGACAAATGAAACCATGGCTTGAGCTAGGAATCCCAAAGTATAAACAGTACTGGAAGAGGTTTCTAAACCGAGATGATCTATTCTTGGGTGAGTGCAATGTGAATCCATAATAACCCAGTGGTCTGATCACAGTGTGAGTGCAAAGTGATTCCATAATAAGCCAGTGGTCTAATCACAGTCGTAGTTTGTGGAGAACATTCAGGAAGCATGAATTTCCAGATGTTTGTTAAATGATGCTCGTAATTTTTCTGAGCTTAAATTCCAGAAAGATATTGGGTTGCAACAAATTATAGCCTTCTGTTTTTTTGGTAAATAAATGGACGAATATTTTTTGAAGTTTCTAGCAAGCAGAAGGGAGTGGACACTTTGGGGGCAGCTCTAGTTGCCAGGAATGGAGAATTTGGAATATGAAATGCAATTTATTGGACATTGTAAGAGCTGCTCTGCTTCTTATTTGTTAAGTTGTACGTGGGAGTCAAATGCTTGGCAATATTACTGTACACGAAAAGGGCCCAGATGTATGCTAATTTCAAGAAGATTGGAATAGCCATTTGTTTTGTAAACGGTGGTCGAGAAAGCAGGTTGTCTTGTGCCCATCAAAGTAAGTTGTTCTTTTCTCAAGTTGTTTGTTGCTTGATTTAGAAGTGCGATTAATTAATTGTGATGAGAAAATTAGAGGGATGATTTTTATTTATTTTTTTAGCTTTTTGTATCGATATTTCTCTTCATGTATTAACTGAATTGGCATTGCCGAAACTGTAGCTTGTCAATTGAGGACCTGGCATGTAATTGGACATTGCTTAGTGTCGGCAACAAATATTTCAGATACCAAGCATTCTTGTTACTGTGCTGACATAAACTTTCTTAAATTCCTAAGGCAGAGTGAGCATGGTATAGTAATATATCAACTTCATAGGGATGCTCCCAAAACCCAGAAGTTGGAGGATGACAGATTGGCTATAAAGTGTCTCCTGCGTAAATTCTTCTTTATCTTGTGATGTGATTGACTGGTATGCTAGAAAGTTTGCGTTTCCATGCCAAAAGTGGATGCACAAAGTTGTGAATGCCAGTAGTTGGAGACTGAATAAGACAGTTGCAATTGAGAAGAACAGGTATACAAGATAGATGACTGTTTAAGATGCAATGGTTATGGGTACATTACAATTACACTTAGAAATTACATTACAAATAAAATAAATAAATAAACCCGATGGGTGTGGGGGTTTCACTGTGGAGGTAGGGAGAAAACACTGGATTGTAATAATGTTTCATGGTGTTTTCTTTCTTTTTTTGGCCCTTTAGGATTTTTTATTTTGGTCTTTTAATGTCTTTTCTTCTATTTGTTCCTTTGATGATGTTTTTATTTGGGATTATGCATACTAGTTTGTTTTAGCTGCCTGGGTTAGGAGATCTTGCGGTGTCAAAAAAAAAATGCATAGCTAGATTGATACTTGGTGTGGCAAAATTAAATGAAAATTTATTGATATAAATAACATAATTAAATCTATGGGATTGAATTTGAATAATAGACAAATGTAAAATTTTTTTTTCTTGCTAAAATGAGAGACTAAAATGCACGGGGAAAAGGTTCAGATTTTTGTTTTTGTCATGATTTTTTTTTCTTTCAATTCAATCCTTTTACATGGAGTATATTTAGGATTAAGGTTAATATATATTTTTGTTGCCTGCATATGAATATTGCAATGTTTAGTATATGTGATTGATGTTTAATTTTACAAAATAAAAATTGATTTTATTGAGGCTTGAAGGATTAATTTTAATTTGAAAAAAATACAAAGGATCAAATTTTAAATTAAAAATAATTAAAGCTTTCACATAAAAAAAATTATTGGTATATGCATTTCATTCACCATAATGTTAAGGAAACTATTGTGTTCTGGTGGCATTAGCGGCTGCCACTTTCCTTGGTAATGTTGAAAGGGCGGCACCCGTAATTGATAGAGGTGCGTAATGACTCCTATTTTATTTTTTTTTCCCTTCTCCTATCTTATCTTTCTCATCTCTTAGTTTTCTGCCCTCTCTCTCTTAGAAAGCAAGAGGTCCTATCATTTTATATTTATCTCAAAAGTAGTTTTTAATTTATTGTTAATTTTTTTTAGATTTTTTTATTAAATATTTTTTTTAATTTTATTACTTGTTATTAGGTTGATTGATAACTGGTCTTCATAATTTTTTTTTAACATTATCTTTCCAAGGGCTTGAAATGATAACTTTAGTTGACTTCAGTTTTTTATGTTATTTTTTAAAATTGATTTTCCTTTTAATTTTATTTTTTAACATCGGAGATCAAGCTTTGTAAATTTTTTTTTTATGAGGTTATCTTTGTTTTATTATTTAGATTACAAGTTTGTCAAGTTATTTTTAATTGACTCTGGGTTTCTTTTTTGTCATAAAAAGATTTTTTTATTCAATTTTATTCTTCAATAATAAGTTTATCTCAAAATTGAGCTTTATAATTTTTTTTTAATTTAATTTCTGTAAGGCTATATTAATCTTATGACTTGAATTATAAGTTTGGTAGATTTACTTCAAGTGATTCAAGTTGATTTTTTTATTCTTTTTAAATTATTATTTTTTTAATTTTATACTTCAAGATTGGTTCGGTTAGGAATTAAGCTTCATATTTTTATTTTTATTTTTATTTTGTTTTAATGGTGTTATTTCATTTTCACGGGTCAGGGTGTGTGTTTGGCAATTTAACTCATTTAACATGAGTTGACTCGAGTTTTTTATCCTTTTTATTAATGAGATGTTTTTTTTTCATTTCGCCCTTCATCATTTTGTTGATTAGTTTTTTTTTTTATTATTATTTTTAGATGACTTAAAAGTTTGTTTTAGATATTATTTTATTAAATGTGATTATAGACTTTTTCATAATATTGGCAAAATATTTTTTTTATAGAATTGGCATTGATATAATTTTTTTAATATACTATTATTACACTTTTTTTAGTCATGTTATTCAATTAACCAAGCTCATTGAACCTCATCGAGTGTATGACTTAAGTTTCTAATTTTTCTTCTAAAAATTCTTGTTTTAAGTTTAAAAAATGGACTCAGAACATAACATGATCACCAATCTAGCAATAAGTTATCAAATGTGTAAAGGGTATGATTTGGTTTTAATAGTGTGATATTAATGTGATGGTATAGTGATTGAGTTTTATCGGTTGTGATGATAGTTGGTGTAATTAAGGTTGTTAATTTCATTATGTCCTGTTTGGAATAACCAATATATCTCATATCATTTTAAAAAATAGAATAACTCAAAACAAATTTCATCTCGCTCTGAATTTCAAACCATTCTAAATTTCTTAGCCAAATTCTAAACGAGATGTTTCAGTTTCATTTTGTCTGTTATGTTTTATGAAGTGTTTTTTTAGAAAAAATCTATGTTTTTTCTCTAATGTTATACTTTAACACTTGGTTTATTGGAGATTGAACTTCATAATTTGTTGTGGTTTGTTTTCTTTGTGGTTACCTTAGTCTTATTACCTATGTCATAGATTTGATGGGTTAACACAATTGACTTGAGTTTTTTTTTCTAGTTGCTAATTAATTTTTTGGTAGTTTCATCATTCAACATCCTCAACATTTGGTTGATTATGAATTAGGTTTTGTCATTTATTTTAGTTTGTTTTCTATAAAATTATCTTAGTCTCATGAATTAATTATGAGTTTTGCTAGTTAACATGGATAGACTTGGGTCGTTTTATTATGTTCTTTTTTTAGATTAATTTCTTTCTAATTTCATTATTCAACAATAAATTTATTGAGAATTGAGTTTCATAATTTGTTTTGATTTGGTTTATCTGGGATTATCATGGTATCATGACTCGAGTCATGATATGGAAAGTTAACCCAAATTAATCTGATATGTTGTTGTCTTAATATTTTTTTTTTAAATATCATCTTGAATTTTTTTCAGTTAAACAATATTGTTATCAGTTATTCAGGTTGTCTTCGGACCTGTTTAGTCAATCGAGTCATAGTGGGTTGAGTCCTACACAGTTTAAATTTATTTTTCACTAGAAAAATAATAGTTATGCTTGGATGTTTCTTTTTATATTAAAAAAATTAATCTGACCTACAACATAGCGTGAGTTAATAATCTAGTAATTATTAAATATAAATGTTTAAATTTTAAAACTATGTTTAAATACTTAACATTGTGTTTGAAATTTAAATTGTTTAATTTCAAGTTAATTTATCTTTAAATTTAAATTGAAATTATATATGTTGAATTAGTATTTTGAATTTTTCTTATATATATACTACAACCTAAAATGGCATGTTAAAATACTTTAAAATTAAAATATAAAATGCGAAATGAAAAAAACTTTAGGTGTAATAGGGTAACAATGTAGGATAAGTATTGGTGCATTTCTACTTCAAAGTCTTAATCAAGCTCTAATATCATATAGGTTAATGGACTCAAGACTAATCATGTTGAAAAGTAGTTAAACTTAGGTTGTTTTATAGGTTATGATTTATCATTTTTGATTTGATTTTCATCTAAAAAACAATAAAATTAATTTTTCCATTGAAATATGATGTGTTCATCAAAACTAAACACACATGCTTTCTTGAAAGATAGAGCAATGCAACATTAATTATCGGAAAAAGTTTAAAGAATATCTCACTTACTATGCATAGTAGTTAAAACTTAAGACTCTTTAGTACACATATTGAGTTTATATTATCTTTCCATTGAAATATGAACGGACACAAAGTGGAAGAAAAACCTTACTACCAAACCTCATAAATGTCTTATTGCCATTTTGTTACTCAGTACTCACATGTGAGTGCTGCTGCTCTAACAATTAATTAATTAAGAAAACTCCACATTAATCCAGTGGTCCTAATCCAATAATTTTCAAGACTATATTTTCCCAATACCATATCTAAGATTAGATGCAAGGGAAACCTTGATCCAACTGAATTTCACCAAATCCTTCAGTTCCGTATTAAGCCAATGTACTTCTCTCTTTTTCTACCGTTTTACCTTCTACGAAGTTCAAAAGGGTTTTCGGAGGCCTAGGCAGGTACAAATTGAGAGAGAGATTCCACAGAGTGAAAAAGACATTTAGCCCAATTAGAGCCAGCCCAAAAGAATATGATTATCCTAATGAGAGATTAGAAATAGCATGGCAGTGTATTAGTACAGAAGTCTTTTCTAATGACATCCCATATTATTAGGTGGCACAGATATACTGCCCTCGTCGCCCCGCCCCCCCTCCCTCATTTTCATGATATATTTAATCTGTGTGGGAATTCAATGCTTTTTTTTCTTTTTTTTTTAACTTAGCTTGTATGCATAAACGAGGGTAACTAGGATTATACACAAAGGGAAATTGATGGGAAGAAAAATTGCATCTGCTTTACATGACTAACAAAAACTTTGCAAACTCTTATATCCATAGTCCAAAGAAAGGAAAAGGGATAGAAAGAAAGAAAGAAAGAAAATAGACAAAACACAAATCCCCTAGTGAACCAATGGGATGGAAACGAAAAGGAGGGCTTTTAATTCATGCTCTATGGTAACATCGAAAAGTAGGCAACCAGGACCAGCTATGGCTAGACTGTGACAAAGCGATGGTGGTGGTGGTGGTGGTTGATGGTGGTGGTAGCAGTTTCAATGCTCATATGGAAAGGTCTCCAGGCTGAAGCAGTGAGCAAGCAAAGGTCTTTCCACCCAAGCTTGAGGGTGCCCTTATCCTCTGCTAACGTATAACCATCAGAGGGAAACATGCCAAGTAGCAGATTGGCCTGGTTAGCAGCATTTCCAGCAAGAGAGATGCATTTGAACCCAGACTGTTGAAGCTTTTCCCTCCAGTTGTGGAACTTGACATCCCCACTTCTGGAAGGCCCTCCCACAGCCAATACATTGCGTATCTCTCTCGAAAGCAACTGCTGTTCCACTACATGCCTCTCCTCGCTCTCTTCCCCGTAGCTTGCTCCCAAGGAGTCGAACAGTGCGGAGTAGTAATGTACGGCCTCCACAAACCTTCCCAGGAAGGATCCCGCATGGCTCAGGTCCTGTTCTACCACTGTCACTACTTTTGGTGCCAACCTGCAACAAAATCCACCAGCCCCATCCCATTAGCAACTGCGAACATGGTGCATTTAGAACCATTATTGCTATATATGTAGTGCGTGCATTGGTTTATTATTAACAAACTAACCTAGCTCACGGATACTGGAACAATGGCTGGCTATTTTATGTAACAAAATATATACATGGATATCATCAAATCATGGACTTCTCAATGCAAATTCAATATATATAATATGGTGATACGTATGTGAATCCATAATCCAATATTTCCAAAAAAATCATACTCCAAGAAAGGGAATAAGTTTGTAGTTATTATCATAAGCATCTACCCTTTTGATATGAAATGAAAACTTAATTAGCTGATCAGCTGCTACAATTTACAGTCACTGCTATGAGTCAAAAAGAAATGCTTTTTTTTTTTTGTATAAGAAAAGAAAGGAGGAGAGACTTTATTTTTTATGGGATCTTGTGAGTTGTGAATAGTAAAAGATGATGAAGCACATATTTACCTTTGCAGCAGATAAAGCATATTTGTGTCGGAACCAGTGACATCGTAGAGCGAGTGTTGCAACCAGTGGACGGCAACAGCCTCACTCTTGCTAACATTAAGCCTCTCTGGGTTCAAATTTCCAACTTTTTCGGCCACTGGAATGAACTCGAAGGGAAGTCCCAGTTTGTTTGCAAAGTCAGACAAACGTTTCCCAGTTGCTTCAAGAGCCTCCGTGGAAGTCCCCAGCCCCGTCAAGCGGACGTATGGTGGTCCACCGGGCCTAGATGCTAGGATATGAAATAGGCCAGGCCACTGCAAACCTTGCATGATGTCCAGATCTATGATGTGAACTCTCTCTTCCCTTTCAAACGCTTCTTGAATCGCTTGGTTTGCTGTGAAATGAGAAAACTTGACAAAAGGGCTAATTCCATTGAACACCTGAAAGGCCGAAGCCATCTTCTGGGTGTGGCTTTGAGGCATTGAAGGAAGCGTCGCGTATATCCCCAAGCATGAGCTGACCAGCCTCGCTGACATAGCCTCTGAGAAGTACGCAGCCACACGCTGCGCTGAAGTTCCGAAAGGCGTGGACAGCTCCGAGATCTCAAGTAGCATCTTGTTAGCTTCCTCAAAATTATCAGCTGAGACAGCCTCCGCGCATTGGAGGAGCAAGGTCAGAAGGTGCAAGCCTTCTTCGTTTCTCTTTTGCAGCCGCATCTCCTCTTTCTTATCTCGGCTGGCAGCTACCGATGAAGAGGGAGGAGGTGTGCTACTGGCTACTTGTGTCTCCGCAGATGATGATTTTTCCTGCTGCTGATCTTGTGCTTTTTGTGGAGGATGCCCTTGATTTAATGCTAGAATAGTTGGTGTAACATTGGAAGTTGAAGATGGACTCTCTTGCTGTTGCTGATCATGAACAAGGTGGACTTCTGGCTGCTGGTGTTGCTGTTGGATGTTTGGTTGGCAAATGAGAGGTGGCGTCGGCCCCCAGTTAGAGTAGTGACTTACAACATGTGATGAAACTGGAGGAGCGGAATTGGAGACATGATCAAGATCAAGAGAGAGGCCGGAAGGGGCATGACCTTGATTATAATTCCTCTGAAACGGCAATGGCACTGCTGCTGCCTCCTTATTCCGTCTCCTCTCCACCGGGTAAATATTGGCCGGGATTATCGGGTCTGTCAGGGACCGGAGCCTGTACTCGAGAAGGGAGGCTAGATTGGGGTTGCAAGGGTAGATAATCTCCCTCACATTCTGAATGAGCTGAGGAACGGACACGTTGGTGGAACTGTGGAGCAGGTCCTTTATGATGCCATCAATCCAGGCAGTGGCGGGTGCGGCATCTTCCATAGGGGGCGTAGGGGTAGAAGCAGAGCTGGTAGTGATAAGGCCGGGTGGAGGGACGGCGTTCGAACGGACAATATTTCTTTCTCTTTCAGGAGGGAACAAGGGCAGACCAGAGAAACCACATACGGCTGGGAGTTGGGATTGGTTGTCATTACAGATAGTGGCTAAGTTGGTCGATGGCGTAGAGGATAAAAACCCAGAAACGGACACAGAAGCAGACCCGGCTGATGTAATAGCTGTCAAGTTCGTGGAAGAAGGTAACATAGAAGTCATAGTGGAGTAGTTGAGGGGTGGATATAAGATTGGGTTGAGGTTATTAGGGTTAATATTGTTGTTAGAACAACTAGTAAAAGAGGAGGCACCGATACCTCTAGTCATACCAATAACATCATCATTATTATTGTCTGATATTGAAAGTGAATAGACGTTGGTGTTACCACGAGATAACCTGTGATTTAGAGGAGTCATTGTTGATTGCACTTCCATCATCTCTGAAGCCATCCTCTTTCTCACCATCCTTCCAGTTGCTGCTTCTACTACTGGTATTGTCGTTGCTTGGTTACCGCCGTTGGTAAGCAAGGAGGCACTTGTCAATGAAGCAGTACTGGCGTTGTCGATGTTGCTGCAACTGCCACCGCTATTATCAATGGTGATGTTATTGATACTAATGTTGTCGTTGCTAAGTCTACCGAGTAAATACGAGGCCGCTGCTGCCATGTTGAAGCAATACTATTCTGGTAGTGTGAGGAAGAGGTTCCAGATTATGAGAAGATGCACCCTGAATAAGCCTCAACTGGCTGTCCTTGATCTTCATGGATATAAATAAAGGAAGAGAAAGAAAGTCGCTAGTGTTCGTGTGTAGGTGGGGATTCCTAAATCTTGCTATAAGCTAGCGCCTAAAAACACAAACACGACCTCCGAAAACTTTTTGGTGGTATAAATTCCTTCGATCTACAACTAGAATTTAAAATGGTATGTGTGGCGTAGCCTTGCCTTTTGGATGCTTCTGATGAGTCTTCTCGTAACTGAGAAATAATATTGAAAGGGTAACTTATTTGAGAGTGGTAGGAGGGAGTGCGCGCGCGCGTGTGCGGGGTGGTGCCGCTGCTCCTTCGCTGCTAGTGGCAACGGGGAATATGGGTGGGCAATTGCGGATGGCATTTAGCAAGGTGTCTTATATATACGACTACTTGTATGCATCTAGAGAGAGAGGAGAGGAGAGGGAATGCTCATAAATTTCTAGCTTAGGCAGCCATGTTGTTTCTTATTGATTTCGAGGGATTTAATAATGCTAATTAATCCTGCAATTAACGCTAGAAAGAGCAAGAACACAGAGGGGGGAGACACGGGGACATGTAACAAAACAAAGGCAAAAACAGAGCAAGCAAGGGCATGTTGGAGATGATGGGATCTGTTCGTAGTTCGTCGTTGCTTGTTTGACATTTTCAGAATCACATCCCACCAACGGCTATTTCAATGATCTTAGAAATCAAGACCGCCACCACCCCCAGACCTATGCATGCCCAATCTTTACCCTTCCTCTTTTATTACTATTAATATTTTATTTTGTTTTGTTTTGTTTCTGTCAACCAGAGTATCAAACCACGTTTTACCAGTGACTGCTCTCGTGCTATCCCTTCCCCCTTGGATTTTCCCTAACGTTTAGTCAATTTTATATATTTATTTTTAGGGTATTTTTGGTATTGTGGTTATGATTTTTTTAAAATGTTTTTTTATTTACAAATAAATTAAAATAATATTTTTTTATTTTTTAAAATTTATTTTGATATAAAAATATCAAAAATAATCATTCAAAACGAAAAAAATAAAATAAAAAATTAATTTTTATAAAAAATATTTTTAAAATATAAAAACAAACACTATCTTAATAAAAAAAGTTAAGGCTCATGGCAAACCTTCAAAAACATTTTTAAAATATAAAAACAATCACTATCTTAATAAAAAAGTCAAGGCTCATGGCAAACCTTTTTTTTTTGTTATTTTTAAAAAATTTAACTCCGTGATAATTTGTCATTGGGAGATTGTATTTATTATTAAACTTTTTTAATATACATAGCAAAGTTGTAAGAAAACTTGTAAAAACTCATCAATTTATTACAATTCTTTAAATAAAAATAAAATTTTTTTAAGAAGGATAATAGAATAGGTGTTTAAGAGCCCAATAATTATTGTTTTTAAAATGTTTTTATATAAATAATATTTTTTTATTTTTTAAAATTATTTTTATATCAACACATCAAAACGATCAAAAAATATAAAAATAATTTTTTTATAAAATGATATTTGAACCGTATTTTCAAGCAACCCCTTAGAGATTAATTTCTTAATAACACTTGCCTAGTTAAATAAGAAATAATAAATTTCAAAAAAATATATATCAATCAAATAAATATTATAATATAAATAATTAATTTTAAAGTTATAAAATATGCTCCCAGAGTCAAAAATCACAAAACTGAGCAAAGCAAATTATTTGTGAAATCTCCAATCTGAAAATTAAACAAGCCACTTTTCTTCTCTGTTTTTGCAAATTCATGAGAACAGCCCACAAAATTAATAATCAGTAGATTAGAGAGTCCTTTACATTTACAGAGTTCCAAAAAACAACAGTGATCTCTTGATTTTATTGAGCTAATTAATTGCATAATTTCCATAAATATATGATTATTATTATTGCTATTTCCATAAATTGAATTTCATTGTGGACCCAAAAATATTTATTTATTGTGGACCGTAGTCGTTGAGATGCATTAATGACAGGCGTGCTTCTTCTCTTCGGCCTATACAAATCACAGGGCATACATGTTTCATAGTTTTTAAACGTATGGTCTTCCTTCCTTGCTCGTATCAATAAGAAGTTTTCTTTTCTTTTCTTTTTCTTTTGATTTTTTTAATTTCATAATAAGTTATCTTTAAACTGGCCATATTAACTAGATTATTTTATGATAATTTATATATTGATTAATTTTAAACTTTAATTAAATAAAAAATAATAAAATTTAATGTCAATTTCATTATTTTTTAACTTTTTCATTATAATTTTATTACAAAACAACCAAGTTATTTGTTGATCAATTAAATTAATTAAATTATTAAAATAACCTTTATATAGTTTAATTTTAAATATAAATCTAACAAAAGATTAATCAAATCAGAAAATTTAAAAATTAATTGTTGGATCAAATTTAATATTAATATTAAATAATCTTCTATAATATAAATATTTTAGTCATGTTAAAAATAAATTTATGATCATATCACATTGTAACGCCAGGCAGCAAACTAGCAGTGGCTAATTAGTTGGCTTTTTTCTATAAATGGAGTAATATCGCAGTTGAAAAACGAGAGAGAAGAAATTAGAGTTGAGAATTTATTGTTTTTATTTGACTTCGAATGTCGCTCTCAAATAAATACATGTAAAACTTTTTAACCTTAATTGACTTTTGATTGTTTAGGTTAGAGTTTCAACTCTTTTTTCAATTTTAAATTTGTTTTTAATATTTTTATATCATTTTAGTTAATGTAAAAGATAAATTTAAAAAATAAAAAGTATTTTATTTTAATATATTTTCAAATAAAAAACCATTTAAAAAATAAACGCCACCCACATCACTGACCACAGACATATCATTCCAATTTCGAGATCATAGGGCATGCAACTAATATAAATAAAACACCTCTCCTTGACTAGGTGGCTAGGTAGCATTATTTATTTATACACTTGTGGGGGGATGTTTTGTCAATGCAATGCTTATATGTAAGAGACCTTTTTCTCCGCCTTCATTGCACCATCATTTCAGTCTTTGGTAATAAATAAATAAATAAACAAATAGAAATTAAGCAGTTACGCGCCCGAAATCAAAATTAGCAGCGGCTCGGAGGTCAACAACTCTTTTCGAAAGGGTCAAAAACTAGAACGAATCCTCAGAGACATCCTTTGACCGGGAGGGCGCACGGTCCCTAGCATTTCCCAGGCCTTTTCCTTTGCAAAAGCTTCTGCCTTTTTGGCGTAACAGAAAACAACCAGTTGCATATCATTTTTTTTAGTTATTTTTTAAAAATATTTTTTATTTTAAATAATATTTTTATTTTAAAAAAATTATTTTTGACAAGTACATTGATTTAATATGAAAACATAAAAAAAATTAATTTAAATAAATAAATAACATTTTAAAAAAAACTTTTAAAATGCAAAAACTAGCAATTATTTCAAAAACTAAAATTTTAATATGCCTTTCAGTAAAATAAATCAATAATTATATATATCAATAAATAATTTCTATTAAAACATCTAATCTCATATTTAGAGAAGTTCTTTCATTTTGTAATTTAATTATACAATATTAGATTCTCAAAGCTAGTTACAAAAATATAGATTAAAATAATATGTTTGTATTTAATATTTTATGTATGATTGAAGACTAAAAAAATAATAAATATGATAGAATTATGTCAATAATTTATTTAAAAATAATCATTATACTATGATAAAAATTATGAAAAATTTTCTAACATGAAAAATAAATACATCACCATTTCAACCAACATCATGATCACTCTGATGAGTGCCTGGCTATATTACCAAAGCAATAACCCTCTAAATTTTTTCTATACCTTCACAGCAACAACACCACCCACTCCCTCTCCCTCTCCATTTGGATCGTTAATAATATCCTAATCAAATTTCCATTCGAAACTCCTCTTGATTCTCTTTCTGTGTCTCAACTTTTTCTTAAAAACTCAAACTTTGTTTCAATTCATCTTGTCTTGGTTGCTTTGCTTGATATTGTTTTTATTGTTAAATTTTTATTATGGATTTGTGAGCATGATTATTGGTTTGTTGATATTTATAAGATGCCATTGAAAATAAATTATTTTATATGAATAGTGAAGCTCCATGAGAAAATATATATTTTTTAGTAGTGTCGGTAATTTTCCCTTTACGCTACTAAATTTTTTTTTTATTCTAATTTTTCTTCTTGAATAAGAATTAAAAAATATTTTCACTTCTCAAAGCTTCATAACATTTTTCCAACCTAAAAAACTGTAAATGTGTTCATGTTATATTGTTTTGTTCAATCTAAACCTGTTTTCCAGATGAATTCCATGTAAAAATAGCTACTATCCCTACTAGATGAATTCCAGCCTGAATATGCATAGAGAAATATAGATCCATCTTACATGTTTTGTCAGATAAATAAATTCAATAAATCTCAAATGCTTGCTTATGGAACCTAAAGATGCCACACATGTGTAAATTAACTGCATGTTAACATTCAAACTTATATAAAAAGCTCACAAACAAATATAAAACTAACATGTTTCAAATATAAATATTCTAAACAAGTAAATTAAGTACATGAACAAGTTAAAATTTAAATTACCATTCCATACATATAATTAAACATAAAACTAAAATATTCCCAAAACAAAACTAATATAAACATTGCAAGTAAGTAATTTAAACATTAATAATTAGCAAGCTTATTCTTGAATTCCATGTAAAAATAGCTACTATCCTTAGTAGATAAATTCCAGCCTGAATGCATAGATAAATATAGATCCATTTTACATGTTTTGTTAGATAAATAATTTCAATAAATCCCAAATGCTTGCTTATGGAACCTAAAGATGCCACATGTGTAAATTAACTGCATGTTAAAATTCAAACTTATATAAAAAACTCACAAACAAATATAAAACTAACATATTTCAAATATAAATATTCTAAACAAGTAAATTAAGTACATGAACAAGTTAAAATTCAAATTACTATTCCATACAATTAAAAATAAAACTAAAATATTCCCAAAACAAAACTAATATAAACATTAATAATTAGCAAGCTTATTCTAAGCTTTTATGCCAAGTCTTCCTCCCAATAAAAGACGTTTTCACAATCATTTTTCTCTAATTCTAATCTTTAAACGTCTCAAGAGCTTTGATGTAAGAAGCATTAGACACGTCATCGAAATTCTCCATTACATCCGCACACTCGTCAATTGAAAATGGATTAGACAAAAGACTTGTAGCTTTGCTGGGCATTTCTTCGTATGTTTGTTTTTTTTTTTTTTTGCTTTATCTAAATCTCGTCATCTTCTGAATGTTTCCTTCATCGTTCCCATCATAAAACTTTTTTACTTCAGTGACATGAACCCTAAGCTAATAAATTCTTTTTTTCATTTTTTTTTTTATCATGAACATGCTTTTAGATACTATTTACAGGCGAGTACAATCTCCCAATTATAACTAAATTATAAGGGAGAACCGTCAACTCGAGGTTTTATAAATAATTTATATGTGGATTAAGATGTACAGTAAATATTAGAAGATCACCCATCCTGATCGTGCTTTATACCATGCATATTTAACTTTAAATTTTTTTATGGGATTTGATGTGTTAGGATAGATACACAAGTGCAAATTCTTTTTGTATTTTGGCCTCCTTCATTGGAGCTAAAGGGTAACTAAGCAGATGAATGACAAACGAGTCTACTTATCATCTATTTGTTAAATATTTGACTAAACATCTTATAATTATAATATTTTTTTAATTTATATTTGATAAAGTTCTTATATTTCTATAATTTAGATTAGATATATTATATAAACAAGTTTGAAATAAAAAATATTATTATTAAAGTTTATTAAAAATATAAAATAAGATATTCATTATCATCTTAAACATTTATCAAACATCTTTAATATCAATAACTAACTTGACCTTGAACAATATATAACTGCATTATAACTTAATAATTTATAAAATTGATGATGTTTAAGTATATTTGAGAGTATAAAAGTGGTTATTTTTTAAAGTATTTTTTATTTTAAAATACATCAAAATAATATTTTTTTATTTTTAAAAAATTATTTTTGACATCAATATATCAAAATAATCTGAAAACATAAAAAAAATTAATTTAAAATAAATAAAAAAATTTATTTTTTAATAAAAAATGCTTCCAAAATACAACATCAAACACATAAAGTTGTACTTTTCTTGCAACTTATTTGCTCCATATTTTTGCCCATTGCCTAAAAATAATTCCTCATCTATTTAATGTCAATTTGTTAGCTTAAAGCTTGGTGAGTGAACTGGATCCTTTTGAACTCTCTTGTATAAAATTGTTTTTTTTAAAAAAAACATCATCATTAAATTAACATGCTATTTCATATATTTTCTTATTTAAACACCAAATAAAAATATCATTGTGACGAGAGTTATTATATTATTAGTTGTATTTTTATTTTTTATCATCTTCAACAACCTTGAAAAATATAATAATAGACACATCTCAACAATAGAACCACTCATGAAAATCTAAAAATAAATAAAAAATATCTTTTCAAAATACACTATTAACAACCACAAAAATGGCTGCCAAAAACAGCCTCACAACGTACAGCCCTTAAAAACCACTAAAAATAGCCACCAAATAATAGAAAAATTCTTGACTTATAATGTGGATGTTATTATTTTTTAAATATTTTTCTATATTAAAATATATATCAATAATATTGTTATTTTTTAAAAAATATTTTTAACATTATCACATTAAAATATTTTAAAAATACTAAAAATATATTAATTCAAAGTAAATAAAAAATAAAAAAAGTATTTTTTTAAAAAAATACTTTTCAAATGTATAAACAAATCCTTAGAAAACATCTAAAAAAGAAGAATTTTTTTCTTTTTTTTTTTTTCAATTCTTAGAAAAATAGAATAGATTTCCATTACTAAACAGGCTCTTTAACTCGGTGTTCCTTCTCCATCTCAAAGGTCTAGCACCAAAAAATTGATTTCTAAAACCAGCAGCTGCCTCCACACTTGTGTGGATACACAAGTTTACCTTCAACCTTTCAGTTTCTTTTCTTTCTTTTTTTAGCATTTCAACCTTCAAATTTATTCCGGATCAACACGTGTTTTTTTCTCTTCTAAACACCAATTTAAAATATCAAATTAAATAATTTTTTACTTGTTATTTCAACATCATGACCTCAATTAAAATAACGAGGCTAACATCCAAGGCAACTATAGCTACCATTCTTTTACTACAGAAGACGTATAGCATTCATGATATGCATATTTAGGATTTCACAAATAATTTATTTTACACGTTTATAGCTAATAACTTAGAATCTCTTGACCCTCTTACTTGTTTTTCATTTCGTAAAATAGTATTACTGGTAGGATGTAACTTGCAAGGCAATATATTCCTCTGTTCCTCGTCACCAATAAGAAAACTTTGAGACAAACAAAAAAAAATCCTATTTTTTCCCCTATGTCTTGCTATTATCTAACAAATAAATGTAATATTCTGCTTAACAATGCGGGTCTCATAGTGATAGAAGTAGTTTACTTGTTGTGTATAATAACTAGATCCTGACTCATATGATAAAAACAAATCAACATCGATCCCCCATACAATACATATACCACCACCTTGGATACATACTACAGCGCAATGCCTAATAAAATTCTCAACCTTGTTATATACGCTCCATGAAAATTCTATCAGAAAAACTATCTTTGTTTTCAGGTAATTGGAACAAACAACAAGTTTAATTAGTTATGGCAAGGGCATTAGTACTATACGGGGGCCTCATGCTTGAAAATATAATAAAAATTAATTTTTAAAAAGTCTATTTTTGAAAAAATATATTAAGATAATATTTTTTATTTTTTAAAATTTATTTTTAACACTACAATATCAAAATAATTTAAAAACATTAAAAAAATTAATTTAAAACTAAAAAAATTTAAAAATACTGTTGAATTGCAATGCTAGATAAGACTTGTATGCTATATTGTGCTTGACATCATGTTTTAAATGTTCTTCAAGGTGTATAGCGCGGTAACAAAAAGTTTAAAATTTGTGTGTAATCTATCGTAAGAGTTTGAAATAATTAGAGCTTTACTCATTCATTTGCATTTATAAAGTATGCTTTTTAAGAGGTGGGTTCTTTCGAATCCAAAATAAATAAATTATATTTTAAATGTTTTTGGTCAAAAATTTTATTTATTTTATTTAAAATTAATTTTTTAATGTTTATAAAAATTTTATATATAATATTAAAAATAAAATTTGAAAAAATAAAAAGATTGAATGCATTAATAATTATAAACTGCCAATACGTACTACTGCTCATTGAATGAGAGTTTTTCACGGCAATGGATATACCTGCTCTCGGTTCAACCGGTACCCTATTAATGATGGCAGCTGGCTTGTTTTTCTTTTTTACAGGGAAGGGAGGGAGGATAGACACATGTTGAACCAGTAGCATAAACTGCAAGGAGAAGTTCTTTGCACTTAAAAATGAAAATGCAAAAGCAAAGGAAAAAAAAAAAAAGACGTGTCGTCTCTCAGTATTAAAATGAAAAAGAATATTGGAAAGGGAAAGAAGCAAGCAAGTTTGGGTTGGGCGGTGGGGCGGGGCGGGGCAGGTGATGTAATTAAGAGGAATAGGGTAGGTAAAACTGGTAGCGTTGGAGTCGAGGACATATCAGTTCCCGGAAATGAAACGTAGTTTTTGACATTTTGCTTTCATCTGCATCACGACGACCTGGACTCATCAGCTTTTCACTTCTTCTCCTTCTTTTTATTTATTATTATTTAATACTACCATCATCCATCGCTTTGTATGCAATACATACATACATACATCCATCCATCCAGCCAGAGAGGAGCTGGCTTTTATTTTATTTTCTCGGGTAAAGGGAAGGAAAATTGAATTAGCTTGGCTCTACAAAACAACACCATTCATCGGTTATGGCAGCAGAAGCAATAGTAACAAGAGATGATTTTTGTAGCCATTGACATGGACAGTACGTAGCAGCGAATCATAAAGGAACAGATCAATTGTCAAAGAACACATTTTACGAGAAATAGTTAATTACACTGTACTCCTAGTCCTAGCCAGCTAGTAGAGAAAAAGGTATGCCACGTGCTTTACTTCAAGTATTATACCACCACCAGCGCCACCACCGTAGACTATGGGAGGAAGAGGACATGGGTTGGGGGTTTTAAAGTTTCTGGGATTGCAAAAGTCGAATGTCTTTTAGGGGATGCTCCCTTTTAGCTGAGAGAGAGAGAGAGAGAGAGAGAGACAAAAACAGAGATGGAGGAGCAAGGTACAGAAGTCTTCTCCTCTCTCCTCTCCAATCTGGCTACAATTGCGAACCACAACACGTGAGGCAGAGAGAGAGAGAGAGAGAGAGAGGATGGCTCGCCCTTCGAGGCTCCCAAAATATGATATACTTACTTAGATCTCCACCGCATCAGTCATTTTCATTTTCATTTCAAACCTTCTGATATATTTTGGTTTTACTTGCCATCATACATATATTTTAAGCCTTTCCATCAGATCAGAGCCTGGCAGCCAAAGGTAAAGGTTGTGGTCCCTTTTCTTCTGTCTCATTACCTTCGATCTGTTTCCATATTTCTGATTTTCCATAGGATATGCTTCCTCCCCCTTTTTTCAATATTTCTTGAAAAACAGCGAGTGCATGTCTCCCAAATTTAGAAGCAGCAGCAGCAGCAGCAGCAGCATTATTACTCTTTGTGAACGTGTCATGTGATGTACTCTCCATCCCTCGGATTAATGTTAAATTATCACTTTCAGGTATTAATGTGATTTTCATGAGGTAAAGGTTTTCGGCAACTTTTGGCTGTCCCTGCGTTTATGAAAAATTTAATTTTTTCAAGTTTAAAATTAAATTTTTATATATTTTAAAAGCTTTTACAAAAATATTATTTTTAAAAACAATTATTATCCCATTATAAAACACCACGTGTTCTATTCTGACCAGCAATTTGTTTCTTTATGTTCTTGTTTGGGCTTATGGCCCTGTACTTGTTCCCAGGCCTTATTCGTAGTTGAAGTTCTTTATTGTTTTTTTTTTTTCATGCTCTTTTTAAATTAATTTTTATCTAAAATATATTTTTAAATAATTTTAATATGTTAATTATCTAAAATATATTTTTAAATATTTTTAATATGTTAATATTAAGAATAAAAATATAAAAATATTATTTTAATATATTTTTAATTAAAAAATATTTTTTAAAAACACTTTGTACTATAATATTAAATATATATTAATATACGAACTGTTTTTTTATTATTATAAAGAAATTCATTTAATTTCTAGGATCCACAAATTAACATACCGTAATTTTATTTTATGAGAATGAATTAACAAATCGTTTCTATAACTAAGTGTAGTTATCACTCCCCCGTCCTATTATTTTTAGCCCTTAATTTGTAAACACCATTCATTAATTAGTAGTGTCATTAGGATGTCTAAAGCATTGCTGGATTATACATTAAACTTGGACTCAAAGGATATAATAGAAAAATTGAATTTAATGGATCAAGGTTTGCTCCTATCTAGTAGTTTTAAGTTCGGGCTCTATAATTATTAATATAATAATTATTAGAAATTTATATAATTAATAATTTTAGAGTATGTGAAATTAATTAACGTGTATGCAAGTTGATCTAAATATTATATTAATAAAAAAATTAAATTTAAATCTTAAATTAAAAAAATAAAATAATAATAAAAATAAAAAAGAGATAACTCTAATGTATTAGTATGGAGAGAGTAATTATGTATCACGCATGAATAGCCTAGGGCTTGAATGTCACGAACCCCATCACTATTTGAATTCTTTTTTTTCCTCTTCTTCCTCTTGATTTACATGTATCTATCAAAACAATAATCCACAGAACTGGAGCATTTGTTTGTTTTGTTTCCCTTGACTCTAAATTAATTAAGAAATTGAGATGCAGCTAGATAACTAGGAATTGATGTGTTTATCATGTCCAGATTTAGTCAGATTCGATGGGGTCAACGTACCATCAAGCTAAAAGCCTTTAAATTAATCGAACAACTGTTTAAAAATACAGCTTCCACAGAGAAGAACTCATAATTGATATTCAAAGGGTCCACCAGGACGAAATCCGTCGATTATGTCTTGTGTTTAGTTCTGGTAATGGACTCGCGAAGGTACGAGATATAATGGATGGGATGCAACCAAACACTTCTATACTTTTAAGCATAAATATCCAATAATGACCAAATTATTGACACCCCCTCCTTTTTCTTTTTTTCTTCTTTTCCTCTTGGTTTTTTCTACACAGTACTTGGCAGCCGGATCCCTGTGGAGAAGAGGAGCTAGGGACTGTGGATATTGTAGCTGCATGCAGGTGGGCATGGATTGTATTTGGGAAGGGTGGCAAGCGGCGGACATGGTTTAGACAGGAATGACCATGTCTTGTGGTGATTTGAGACGTGATGGCAGGCAGGAAGATCGTAGATCATGCATCCACATGATCAATCGAGGAGGAGATAAGTTATTCGCATTACGTTAAAATTAATGTATATTCATACACAGAAAGGATAATCAGTGTTGATAGGAAAAGGACGGAAGAACTCCCACCAAACATTCGAGCTTTACAACAAAACAACGGCATAACTATAAAATTAACAGGGAAAAGTGGATACGGCTCACAGCATACGTTAAATTTCTCTCTTGCATGCCGATCCTTTTTAAGTACATTAATAATATATATAAACCAGCTAGCCCAGCCACCATGCATGCATCCATCCATTGATTTAATTTGTATCGCCATGTTCTTGCTGGATCTCCATGTCTCGGTGTTCGATCCAGGTCCAGGAAATCAATCACAAATCCATGCAATCATACTGATCATAGAACAACAATTTCATTATGAGACAATATGTACACGATCCATCCCTCTTGGTTGTATTCGCATGCCTTTAACTGAGTATAGCAAAATCATGATGATCACTTTCCTCTTGGATCTGTTCATACATAGTCATAGCTAGCTAATCTCATCACATGATAGTATTACATATATAATTCACTTGGAATCATCCAAAAAACACCAATCATTCATTCAACGAGTCTCTCGTATATTCAATTATAAATGGATCTCGTGCATTGATATATATATATTTAAATCAGCTTCTCTCAACCAAAAAAGAAAAAAAAAAGAAGAAGCTTAAGGAACTATATATATAAATCGAAAAAGAAAAAAGAAAAAAAAAAACAAAGAAGCTTAAGGAACTATATATATAAATCAAAACCTACCAATAAACTCAAAGAATATAACAAGTCAAAATAAATGATTTGATGCAACTGGAGAAGTGATTTGTATATCAATTCACAAAAAGAAATCAGCGATTTTAATCATGATTTGTTATTTTCTTCTTGTAATGGTCCGATCGTTTTATTCTTAATATATATATTCATGAGTTGATTGTAGTTTATCATTTATGTTACCAGAAAAACAGGTATCGATGGATAAGGGTTTAATTTCAAGCCTGGAATATTCACATGAAGATAAATTAATACCAACAAACATAAACGTAGTAATGAATTGAAAGTAAGTACTGTATATGCTTTAATTTTGTGCCTTAATTAGAAAGATCTTATAACTTCAATATTATTGGAAGAGGCCCTCGGCTTACATACCAGACATAGTTACAGAGAGCCTTATACAATTCGAGTGCAGATCTACGATTCACATTTTCACCTATAGGAATTATCTTGTGAAATCTCAGCAGGAAGACTCCAGTCTAAGTAGTGTTTGATTTATCCTGCACACTCTTCACTTCTCCCTAAGTACAGATAAAATGCGGAAGCTTATGGTTTAGAAACGATTTTTTTTTTTATGAGAATGAAATATTGATACTAAAAACAATACAAATAAATTTCTATTTTTACATATTTAGAGAAACTAATTACTATTCGGTGCTGTCCAAAATATGTTAGATGAGTAGACAAGTGAGCATCATATTTGTTTAGTTTATAATCATGCATGGTAAATTCAAAATCATAACAAAAGACTTGGCATGCTTATTCTCATCACTCATTTTTTACCATGTTTTCAATATGTTTTTTAAAATAATAGAAAAAATATAAACAAATACCAAGATTCTCATAAAATATGTTTTTAATGCAATTTGACCATTTTTTAGCCATTTCATAATTTTTTACCATTTTGCTTCTTTTTTTTATTGAAAATTTTTTTCCAAAAAAATTAAAAATTAAAGAAGAAGGAAGAGAAGGAAAAATCAATCAAATAAAAAGAAAAAACAAATTGATTAAAATGCAATTAGAAAAATATTAAGGACTAGTTTAGTTTAAGAATAATAAGTGTAAAGAAAAAAAAGGAGGGAAAAGCAAAGTTGTCTTACGAGAGGGGAACTCTTACGTAAAATTTGAAAGGTAAAGAAACTCTCTACAAAAATAAAAGAGGTAGGAGAACTTTCTAGAAAAATTAGGAAAGCACATGTTTGTTTTAAGACATTAAACAAGATCAAGACGGAGATAAAGATTTTTTTAAAAAAAGATAACAATGCAAACCAAAAACCAAACAAATTGAGACCTTTTAAAATAATATCTTTCATTTTAAGAAGAGTGAAGATATACTACCCACGTAGTCATGAAGAAGGAAAAGGTATGCGATAATTTGGATTAACAATGGTTTTTTAAGTTTATAAATAAATTAGTAAAAGAAAAGTGAAATAAAAAAGCATTACAAGAATAATAATTGTTCATCAATCCAAGATGATATAGTTTAATTTTAGACCTTATCTTCTAGATGTTGATTAATAAAAAAAATAATAAAATTTTCATTGTATTAATCGTTCTTATTAATTGTTAATTGAACCAAAATGGAATGGTCTTATACTAGGCATTGTCTTTTAGATGTTGATTATTGGGTAATACAATCAATTATATTTGATCGATTAATTAATTATTTCTATTAATTATTAATCAATTTAGGATGGTAAAGTTCAATATTAGACCCTTTGCTTTGGATGTCGATAAGTGAGTAACAGTACTAATTAATATATATCTTTAGGATATTAATTAAATCCGATCACTACATAATTATTCCATTTCACAATTTTATAAATTCAATTCGATATTCCTTATCATTTATTAAGTAGCCTAGGATGGAATGGTCTAATAGCGAACCCTATTTTTTAGACACTACTTGATGGATAACATGAATTTTTCAAAATATAATAAGTCTCGTATATAAATATGCTCATCATTTTCTAAATAACCTATGATGGAATAATCTAAAATTATACTTTATCCTTTAAATGTTAGTTAGTAAATTGACCATGATTATAAATATCTCAACCTTATATTAAATGATTCTATCACATGATAAAAGACCTAGGATGGGATGGTTTGATATAGACCCTGCTTTATGGATGTTAATATATAATAGAGCCAATTAATATAATATCACAAATAACCCAAGAAGATAAGGTCCAACATCTAGGCTTTTTTTTTTTTTGCTTTGTTTCGTGGATAATGACAATACTTTGAATAATATACATATCAATTTAAACAAACTATATTAAAACACATTTATCATTGAAAACAAACACTAATTACCTTAGGTTAGATGTATAGGATGATGTTTGTCTTTCCAATTACATAATCATCTCTTTACTGAGAACCTCTAAAGTTTAATTAGGGTTCTTAGTTATCATAAAATTAGGTGGCGACTTCTTTTTCATGTTTTATTTTTTTCACATGTAAGCTCGCCTCAATGTCCACATACGACACTTACTAAGCAAATAAATAAACTTGCATAAAAAAATAAAAATCAATCTTAACATACATACAAATTATATATTGAAAATATACTTAAACAAAACCAATAAAAGATACTTACTGACGAACTTAACATATAACTAATATGAGATTTGTTATTGTTGTTAAGAATCAATTATTTGTTTTTAAGGCTTTGTTGCTCATCTTTTAGTGCAAACCCTGATTTTCTTCCCAAAACCTTTTAGGATTCTAACAATACTTTATTTAGATGCACTCCTAAACAAGGTCTAATAAACTAATGAAATAGTACTCAAAATCTCTCTAAAAGAACTGATCCTAAGCTCTAGATTAGAAAAAAAAAATAAAGTGCAAAATAAGAGTTAAGAAAAAAAAAAAAATAAAGTGCAAAATAAGAGTTTATAATAAAGGAGTAAAACCAATGTTAAAAATGTTGTCAATTCGCCATAATTTGGAACACACACACACATCCCCAATTATAGAGGATAACATTAGTCTTTGCAAGAAAGATCATAAAAATACTCCATTTTATCTAATCATGGGTCACACCAAAACTAAGGAATTTTTATTATCCATAATAAAAACAAAATGCAATATCGTACACTTTTTTGCATGACTTTACTAGCGATGCAACATTTCTTTCAACTTTACATTTCAAGAAGTCTTTTATGTTGTTTTTAAATCAATAATGACTTGGAAAGAACCTCTAGTGACAAAAAAGAAGAAGAAGAAGAAAAAAAAAGATTTAACACGATTGATTAAGGTAAATGTCTTATTATTATCTAAACAATATGGATAAACTAATTTTCCATGTGTAAGCCAACTTGAAACCATCGTATATGTAGAAAACTCAATTATAGTCCACATCAAAGTTATCTTTATTTGAAAATTTTATTTTCTTGAGACATTATATATCAGAGTCTCAACTGACTATAATTGATTCAATTTATTAATCAACGGTTAAAGATAAATATTTGCATTTATATATGGATTGTAAAGACTAGCTATTGTAAAGACTAGCTATGACTATAGATAAGATATAATTTTTGGCTTCATACTTTACTGATAGTAAGTTGTAAATTAATAAAATAATTGACCAATAACACAGTGCAACAAATTATTCAAATAGATTAAATCTATTTCTATAGAAGCCAGGATGTATATTCCTTAATCCCATTAAAAATTAAGGATTCATCATGTTAAATTATTTATAAGCTTCATCATCAAAAGGGTGTAATATGACCCCACCCACCTTATCATGTGAATGATGTTATGTTATATGATGAGCAGTCTTTAGAATATAAATAACCTTTATAATTTAGAAATGATTGAGAAATATCTCAATTTCTTATATGCGATAAATGTGTTTTTTCTTTAATTATTGGGTTTATACTAGAACCTTGAAATGATTGAGAATATCTCAATTTTTTATATGCAATAAATGTATTTTCTCTTTTATTATTGAGTTTATACCAGACATACTGAAAAGTTTTGCACTTATAAAATTTGTATATTCACCATTGTACAACATGAAGTTTGTATATATCATTTTTTTGGTATTCTAGGCTAAGAGGTTTCATCGTGGGTTTTGCTCTATTGAAGTCATCTTTCAACCTATTAACTCCAGGTAACATGCTTTTCTCTCACTCCAGAATTCTATCATAATCGGCCTCACTCGACCCATAACTTGATTTGATCGTAAACACTTGTGTAATAGCCAACAATTTATTGTGAGTTGTATACTCCTTCCATCATGATTCATTGGAATCTTTAAAAAAATTAAAAAACCTAGATTCATCTATATTTGGCTCTTCATCTAAAGAAATGTTACGTTAACCTTCACTAAATAATCCTTTTTTATTTTCATTGCATTCATCATCATCCTCCTATAAGGTTTACTATTATCATCTATAAACCACATATGTTACTAGAACAAGAAGTTACTTCAACCATCATTTCTAATATGGTTTTGTGAGTTACGTATAGTTTTCCATGTACGAACCAATATATGTATTTCACAAAGAATTATTTTTTAAGTACATGTGTCATCACAACATCTTTGTGATGAAAATTTTTTTTTTATACTTCACACTTGGACATATAATTTCAACCTTACTAATATTCTTTTGATTATAAAGTAAGAAATTAATAAAATCTTCAACTTCTTTAAGATAATCTTGCTTATACAACCCTTCAGAAGAATCTTAGCGCATCAGAAAATAACCATCCATTACTTATGAAACCTATATAGAATATTGATGACAATATTTATTAATAATGTAACTGTCAATTCAAAATTTAAACAAGTATTCAAAATAAATTCACAGTCCAATAATTAATTATCATTTCTATACAAACCCAATCTTGCGTTAAAGTGTGAACTAAACAACAAAATTAACAAAAAATAATCAATACTTTGCTAATTATCCGTCATTTATTCAATTCAAACTTATTCAATCTAAATTGATACCTTTTAATTATTATCAATTAAAAAAAATTAATGCCCCAAATCTCTTTAAATTTTATATGACACACCTAAGTTATAAAATTAAATTTAATTTCATTAAATGGCAAATGAAATCAATTTCTTTCTAATCTCAAACAAACTCTAAAATGCAAATTATATATTAATATAATAAAATTCTCAATAGAAAAACTATAAAGCATTGATATATACAAGTAAACTATAAATAATACAAGTTTTATTCTAATAAATTAACCTACAACATAAATAAGTAAAAAAAAAGTTAGTTTAACAAAAAAGAAAATTTTGACACTATTGATTGATTTAGGATGACATCGAGGATGGTTGGATTTATACTTTATAAGAAAATAGGGAGGGGTATGTTTTTTTTTGGCAAGAAAAAGAAAAAGGGAAGGGACTATCGAGTTTTATTTCATTTATTTTTTTAGAGGGAATTTTCTTCAGAATCATTGACAATATATATACACACATGCTTATATACATACATACATACATACATATATATGTATATATGTGTGTGTGTATATATATGTGTGTGTGTGTATATATATATATATATTACTTTCTCTATTTCATAAAAAATCTCATTAGTAATTATTGATGAGAATTATTCATTGAAATTATTAATGAATTTTTTTTATTAATTTTGATAAATTGTTTGATAACTCAATAGCTTGGAAACTTTTGAGTTAGTGTATATTTAGATTCAGATTCTTCATTTTATTTTATTGAGGATACTTATAACTAGAAAATGGTCCAACTCCAACTCGCGGGATGAATTATCATTACAAATCACATGAACGCTAAGAGGAGTGCAAATAATGCCAGATTGCTAATCTTTCAAGGTTGCAGGTCATCAGATTGGTAAGTAAATCCTCTCTTCCTGCAAACTCTAAACAAAATTAAAACACAAAGAGAAAAAAGAAAAAGAAAGAGAGAGCTCAAATCTCTGTAAAGGAAAAGGAGAACTATCATCTCACAAAAAAAAAAAAAAAACAACAAACCACCTTGGCATGCAATCAGTGCTGGCCTGGAGATCATATATACTCAAGTTTGGGAAATATGGGCCTCAAGCAGCAAATAGTATTGGAGTGGGAAATGGCCCAGAAGCCCAAAACTCTATTTTCCTAGACCCTGGAGAAGAAAAGCCCAGTTGGAGTCACTGGCTGCAGCAGTAGTGGGTGACATGTCAGTCAGTCATAAGCTAGCTTTTCTTCTAACAAAAAGATTGATCGTCGCCATCAAAGTGAAAATGAGGTTTAGGGTTTAGGTTCAAGCGCATCCCAGCTGAGAGTGGTAGAAGACGAAGACGACGATGATGATAGTGAGGAGGACAAGTGTTTTTATTAACATTATCGGCCAAAGAGTAAATAACAATTGCTTTACAACATCATCATCATCATCATCATCATCAATAAGTAGCAGCCCAATTCTTAAGTTTCCTTCATCTCTACTCTCTCTTGACCTCCCTGACATTTGGCCTCCATCATCCCCACCAATCAAGAACTGTTGTTAGTCATTTTCCCTATCTTTTTCAATAAATAGCTAGAAAGAAATTAAATCTCTATTAATTCTGTTATTTTAAATACACAGGCACAGCTAAGGACCACCCTTCTTCTGCTCTTGTAATTGATGGCAAGTTGATTGCGGATGAAATAAGGTTCAGAATTGCTGAACAGGTTAGGAGGATGAAGGATTACGTTGGAAAAGTTCCTGGCTTGGCAGTAATTCTTGTGGGCGACCGAAGGGACTCTCTTACATATGTTCGCAACAAGGTTAGAGCTTGCGAGGATGCTGGAATCAAGTCTCTTGTCACACAGTTCCCCCAAGATTGTAAACAAGATGATGTTATTCATGCTTTGTCCACGTTTAACGAGGACCCATCTATTCATGGTATTCTTGTGCAGCTTCCTCTGCCCCAAGTAATTTTCACTCACCATCATTGTAATGCTTTGGCTGTTTTATGCTTTCATTCCTGACTCTGGTGCGAATACATGGATCCCACACTTATCCCTATATTTGGCTTCCCTTCCCTGTGATTGAAAATCTTAGTAATATTTTGAGGTTCATTATCATCTAGTAATGCCGGATTTTGGTGCCAATACATGTTGCTTTGTCCTTTCATATTTCCCATGTCAAAGTAATTTGTTTTGAAGAGTAAGCGGTCTACTACTTTGAAGTTTGTACCTTGGAATGATGATGATGATGATGATGATCTCCATGTCACACCTAATGCATTTTGCTGTAAGATATTTGATTACTCCATGTTACACCTTAATGCATTTTGCTGTAAGATATTTGATTAGGTGTACAAAATTCCTCACAACAGCATAATGAATTTATTTTTACTATGGGATATCTAATACCAGACAATAGCATTTTGTGATAGTTGGTCATGTTAGCTACTCATATAGCATTGAAATAGTTCAGGATTTTATGCAAGCCTATTTGAGAAGTTGGTGTTCTATGGATGACTTAAAACATTTGTACTATGGGCCAGCATTTGGACGAGGGGAAGATTTTGAATGTGCTCAAGTTAGAAAAGGATGTGGATGGCTTCCATCCACTCAATATGGGGAACCTTGCAATGAGAGGAAGGCAACCGTTGTTCATCCCATGCACTCCAAAGGGTTGCATTGAGCTATTAATCAGGTCCAGTGTTGAAATAATGGGAAAGAATGCCGTGGTTATTGGGAGAAGCAACATAGTTGGACTGCCCATATCCTTGCTGTTGCAGGTACTCCATGTTTGCTATAATTAAATCCTCGTCTTAATCAGCACTTTCACTGTTTCTTTTTGGGACAAATAATTACTTGCATTGTTTTATTAATAGTTCATTGAAAATGTTTTGTAGAGGTATCACGCGACTGTCACCATTATACATGCTTTCACAAAGAATCCAGAGCAGATTGCAAGGGAAGCGGACATTATTGTTACTGCTGCTGGAGTGCCCAATCTGGTCCGTGGCAATTGGTTAAAGCCTGGTGCTGTTGTTATTGATGTAGGAACTTTCCCAGTGGAGGTAAATATTCCAACTTCTTTCTGCTTGTATTTTGTCAAAGGCTAGCATATATTTTCAATGGACGAACAGCATTTTGTGGTTAAACCATTCTAAAGAAACAACCATTAATAAGTTCTTTCATTAATTTTTGACAACCAAATGGGACAAGGCCAGTAATTGATGTGCAATTCATTGTGGGGAGGCAGTTGTTTTTATAGATATTTTACAGATTTGGACATATTGGTGGGCAGGACCCCAGCTGTGAGAATGGCTACCGTCTCATTGGAGATGTTTGCTATGAAGAAGCATCGAAGGTGGCGTCAGCCATTACTCCCGTGCCTGGAGGAGTTGGACCCATGACAATCTCCATGCTTCTCTCAAATACTCTGGATTCTGCCAAGCGGGCTTATGACTTCACTTGACCACTTAAGTTTATTTTTGCGTTGCCTTTCTATCATCATATTTGTTTTAACCACCATGAATGATATTTTGAGGAAAGGTTAATCAAGACACTCATACTGGCTGGTTGCATCCTTTCAAGCTTAACCACGTGCCATTCAAACGTGATTTCTTTTATTCAGCTTAAGAGGAAGCAAAGATTATCTCCAGTCTTTTAGCAAGTGGCCTGTGTTTTTTTTCCTCCGTCGAAGATGGATAGATGTTCACTTATTCAACAATGAATTCAAGATTGTCTTCTACGTATTTGTTGGGACCCAATCTTGAAGTAAAGATACTGATCAGAATCAAGATTCCTGCTTATAGTTCATTTAAAACGTTTGAGGTATAAATTGTATTTTTAAAAAATTTAATTTTTTTTTTTATGTTTTGGATTGTTTTAAAATATTATTTTAATAAAAAAATTATTTAAAAAAATAATTAGAATTATATTCCCAAACAGGTGGCCTTGCCTCTTCTACACCCGTGCCTAGTCTGACAGTACCTGCTACACATTTGCAGAGACACTAAGGTGTGTTTGGTTACGATTTGCAGCTTCAATGACGACGTCAGCATCACCTTCTAGAATAACTTTCTGAATTCCTATGAGCGTGTTTGCAAAGGTAATTAAAATATTTTTTATTTAAAAAAGTATATTAATAATTTTTTTAGTTTTAAAAAATTACTTTTGAGATTATTATATTAAAATAATTTTAAAATATTAAAAATATATTAATTTAAAATAAAAAATTTAATTACCTTTGCATTTTTAAAGTATAGTATCACTCAGGTTCATATATGCTCTACATAATACAACCACTTCATCCAATTCTCAAGCTTCAACCATGATAGTGTATGATCTTTAATGTGTTTATCTCAATTAAAAAAGACTTTAAAATTTAAAATTAAAATTTTAAGTTATCTAGTGTAAACTTGAAATTTAGTACCAAATCTATTTTTATAATTTAAAATTTATATTATAGAGTTATACAAGTATTAATATAATTAAATTCACTTTCACTTAAACAATAATTCAACTGAAAAAAATAATCACATAATAATTATATCTATGAATAACTTGAATATGAATCTAACACAAATTCAATAACTTAGTAAATGAATAGTTATATTCATAAAGTGATTTATATTTTTATTATATCTATGAATTGAAATTCCTGGATAATGGAATATTTTTTTGATATTTCTAATTTATAGAGTTGAAATTACTAATATGTTGATTATAAAAAAAATTATAAACCTACTTGATTATTGCCTACTATTATATTGTTTTTAGAGTTATCGCCTATAGAATTGCTGTCAATAAACTATTGTTTATTAGTTATTATCAACAGGTTTTGAAAATACTATGAACTTGATTAAAATGCAATACAATTGTTGTTGAGTTGTTTATTATTTATTTTCATCTTCCTTACTATATGGCTTATATAGTTGAGTGATATCAATAATCACTAACCTTTTATTTACTATATATCAATTACTAATAATTTTTATCTTTCAGAGTTTTTTTATGATCTCACAGTCACGTGAATTATTATTTTCTTTTAATTTACATGGTTTATTATAATTGTTCATGTTTTGTTTTGCTTATGTTTATATTTTATACACACACACACACTTATTTTCTAAGTTTTTTATGATTCTAATTATTAAATAATTATTTTTTAACCTTATATATATTCCACAAATTTTATGGTAAAACAAGTAGGATCATAAATCAAATAGTCATTGTCCCTGGATATATGCAGTAATCTCATTTGGTGCAGCAAACATCCCTTAACAAGTTCATAATAATGTCTTGGGAAATAACAATTAACATAACCTATTTGACCAGGGAAAGCCACGGTAGAACTATGGATTCCTGGTTATTTTTTTAAAAATTCATACATAACTATTTTTTAGGGTGAATTGATCTTTTCAGTAGGTTTATTTGTTATTTTAGATTTGTTTAGGTATCTCAATCTTTTCATAATTTTTTGCACATTGCAACTACTCAATTACTCTTGAAAAAAAAAATCAATTTTAGTCCAATTGCTTTTTCAAAATTTCCATTAACCATGCACAATGTAATAACTCTATTATCCTTGAATTAATAAAAAACAATCTTAGGCTTGGATTTAGAGGCATATATGTGATTTCACTTTTTTTTTTAAGCAATAATCATGTGGTTCCAAGAATGATTTGATAATTTAATCAATACAAGTATCGTTGGTAATTTTCAATTCGCAATAACATGAGCTATTTTTCTAGGTAACATGCATGGCTTAATTCCAAATGGTTTGGTGTCGTTGACTTTCTTTTCTTTTACCCCTTCTTTTCTCTTTGGTTTTTGTGCCTACTCTGGTTACATTTCACAGCAATTCTTTAAATTTTTTTTTTTATGATTTTTTTTTATTTTTTAACTATTTTTTATTTCATCCTTTATTTTTTTATTTTAGAATTGGTCATTATTATTTTTATTACTATTTATTTTATTTAAAATAATTTTTAGAATTGAATTTTTGTTTTATAATTTCATCCTCCTTCATTATATTTACATATTATATTTTACTATCATTATTTTGATTTTGATTTTTTAAACTTGATAGGTTTTTTAAATTGAATATTTTTATTTTATTATTTAACATTAAATCAAGAAAAAATTAAATTTCTTGATTGATCCAGAATCTGTAATTTAATGGGTTATGAATTTAAAAGATTAATTAAGGTTTAAAAGATTTGTTAGGGTTCATTTGTTGTTTTTTTTTTTAATTCATGTTTTTTAATTTTATCATTCGATATTTAATTTAATTTGATACTCGGCCTATTATACCTTCTTTTTTCCTCTTTGTATAGGGTTTTTCACTATTTAAAAAAAAATAATTTGATATTCGGCCTATTATACCTTCTTTTTTCCTCTTTGTATAGGGTTTTTCACTATTTAAAAAAAAATTAGGTCTTTTTATATTTTATTCTTTACTAGATCTAATTTTTTAAGAGTTTTTTAATTAAATTAAATTAATTGTTCAATATTTATTTAAAAAAAATATATCATCCAGTATGTCATCATCTTTATTTATTTTAACATTTTTTTAAGGATACAACAAATATTTAACCAGTAGTAAAGCGTGAGGTCAAAAAATCATTTATTTTTTCCTTTTTTTATGTTGATAGTTTTTTCTGTTTTATCTTTCAGTATTTAATTTATTTAGAGATTAAGCTCTTTATATATATATATGATTTTTTATTAATTTTAAAAATAACTTGATTTATTTAGAATTTTTTTAATTATATTATTAAATTAACCCAACTTACTAGATTCAATCAGGTTAATTACTTGAGTCTTTAATTTTTATTTCATTTTTTAAAACACATATTCAAACTGCATCATAGCTTAGGCCATCATTTTAAGCTTGCTTATTTTTATAGATCTCTTTTAATTGGAAGTTTTTTTTTTTTTTCATTTTAGGTCGTGATTGAGTTGAATGAAAGATCCTAATTTATGTTGAATTTGATTCCATGGTCTTGTCATGGGTTTATACCTTAAATTGAGAGCCTTATAGGTTAAATATAATTGACTCCGGTGGAACTAATATATTAACACATATATATATATATAGGATGAATGGATGGCAATTTTGTGAGGTCATGTGCAAGCATGTCAATGCAAGTTAGTGTAGTCCTGGATTATACCTTGTTGTATTTTAAAAGTGTGAAAATTTTATTATTTTTTTAAATTAATATTTTTAAATGATTTAAATATATTAATATTAAAAATAATTTTTTTAATATATTTTTAAGTAAAATATATTTTTAAAAATAACTACCATATTTCTAAACACCTTAAAAAATAAAATGGTTGCAATAATTAGCATAATTATAGATATACGTAATATCCCTGACAAATTTATAAACTAAAGGAGGTTGTGATAGTTTTATTTTTATTTTTGATAATTATGATAATGTGATTGTTTTTTAAAGTATTTTTTATTTAAAAATATATTAAATTAATATTTTTTATTTTTAAAATTTATTTTTGATATCAACATTTTAAAATAATAAAAAAATAAATTTAAATAAAAAATAAAAAATTTAAAACACAATCTCTTGCGTCGGCAGATAAATTGTCCGAAATCATCTAATGTCATCAATGCCCTGCGTACCTTCTTACCATTTTTCAAACGCCGAATATGAATTATCCCAAATAAACCTGGTAGTTTCCAGATATGCACGTGGAGAAGTTTCCGTGTGACAACATAAATGTCATGGGCGAGACCTTTCCATCATTCTGGAAGGATTGGTAAATTAGCCAGTAACTCACCTGGTCAGACTCGTAACGTCGATGAGGTAGTATCAGCTGTGGAAGGACCAGCAATGCTAAAAGGTACATGCTAAGACAAAATAAATTAATACAGACTTGTATACGAAAACAAAACCAGGAAACCGGAAATTAGCATAATGGAGCGGATCTCGGAGGAAAGGCGAGAAACTCGTGCGAAAGGGTATATAAGTCGTCAGAAGAAGCCAGGAATTTTCTGGTGATCGGCACCAGACCTTCCGTTGATGCCATTTCTGATCTCAAATAACTCAAAGTTTCCGATTTGAATCAAATACCAATTTAAATATACTGGAGTGATCAAGACGGAACAGATGCGGCGGCCCTCCAGTAAGTATTAGAAAATTTGAAATTTTAATTAATTAACTGAATTCAAGTCCACGCTGCTGCGCCATTTTTATTTATCAAAAACCGTCGGTCTCCACCCTCTCTCTCTGATGCCCAAGTATATTTAAATTTCCTTCTCTTTTTTTTTTCCTTTTTTATTTAATTTTCTGTTTTATGTTGAGAAAAAAAGAGAGAATTTGAGAAATTTAAAAAGCAGGCGTTGCTTCGCCTTCAATTCTCTGCCATTGCAAGTTGTTTCGGTGGATCGGAACACGTTTGAAACGAGTTTTTTTTTAATTTTAATTTTCATATTTAAACTGTTTTTTTATATTTTTAAACTGTTGATATTAAAAATAATTTTTTTTAAATAAAAAATATTATTATAATATATTAAAAAAAACACTCTTAAAACCAATCACCATATTCTCTCATTGCGTTTCATTTATTCAACATTATTCCTATGCGTTGAGGGTATGATTTGTGGCTAACGGGACGCCATTTGGATTTGTTGAGGTGAGAACGGAAGAAAGCTCAGAGTCCAATAGGGTAAAAGAAGAAGAAGACGACGGCGTCAAGAGAGAGGAATGGAATAAGAGAAGATACGGCATATGTGCGTGTTTGAAATCGTGGTGAAGTAACTTTCCAGATTGCCTTTCATTTTAAATTTATTTTTTAATATTAATATATAAAAAAATCTAAAAACATGAAATTAATTGTTTTTTTTTAAAAAAACACGGTTAAACTACAAAGACAAACATAATATAATTTAAAAAAAAAAGGGGAAACCCAGCCGAGCAAGAGCAAAAAGACCAAATAAATGATAAATCTGGCCGAGCCTGCCACAGCATACATAGGTGGTGGGAAGATGGAATAAAATAGCAAGAGAGAGACGTTAGAATAAAGCACAGACTATTTCTCTCCTTTTCATTTTGTAGAACAAGCAAAAAGAAAGCAATGGGTGGTGGTGGTGGTGGTGGTGATTCAGACATTGCACCGCATCCCGAGAAGATAAAGATTGTGGCCACATGCCTGGTGGTTTCCGTTGGCATATCCCTCTTAGGCTTCTATCTCAAGTCCGGCGCCGAATGGAGGTCTAATTGGTCATTATCTTTTAACAAAAACAAGAAAAAGAAGAAGCCAATCCGAGTTTACATGGACGGATGTTTCGACATGATGCACTACGGCCACTGCAACGCGCTCCGCCAAGCACGCGCCCTCGGAGATCAATTGGTGGTCGGCGTTGTTAGCGACGCTGAAATCATAGCCAATAAAGGTCCTCCAGTGACACCTCTCCACGAGAGGATGATTATGGTAAATGCGGTGAAATGGGTGGATGAGGTGATTTCCGATGCGCCGTATGCTATCACCGAAGAGTTCATGAAGAAGCTTTTTGATGAATATAATATTGATTATATTATTCACGGAGATGATCCTTGCGTTCTGCCTGACGGCACCGATGCTTATGCGCTCGCTAAGAAAGCTGGCCGTTACAAACAGATTAAGCGCACTGAAGGCGTCTCCAGCACTGATATCGTTGGTAAATGATTAATTAATTTTATTTATTTATTAAGGGTTTCAACTTTCAGGATGTAAGATCAAATTTCATTCATGAACAGGTCGCATGCTTCTGTGTACCCGAGAGAGATCGATTAGTGACAGTCACAATCATTCATCACTGCAGAGGCAGTTTAGCCATGGAAACAGCCAGAAATTTGAAGCAGGTGGATCCGGAACTGGAACTCGGGTTTCTCATTTCCTTCCTACTTCACGCAGAATTGTTCAATTCTCCAATGGCAAGGTATATATGATCAATCTACTGCTCATTTTCACTTTAATGTTAAATGATTCCTTATTTGTGTATTCTACTGCCAAATCCCCCAAAACCTTGTGCCTTTTCCTGTGTGTGTGAAATTTCAAGTTCCCAAAGTAGGCATCTGTGCGATTCGTGGTTGTGTGACTTTTATGCATGTTACAAGTGCTAGGACCTTGTCACCTGTTACCTACCATTTATTCAGATAATCACAGCTGTTCTAGTTGCTATTCAGTCCATGTTTGTTTGAACCCAATCGTAAAAGTGGACTGCTTTACTGCTTATGGTGAAGTAAGACTTATTTTCCATTAATTTTAACTTGAATTTCTGTTTTCTTAGTGTGAATACCATTTACAATGTCATTTTTTGACGCACTTTTCATGCATGTGATTCCAGGGGCCGGTGCCCAATGCTCGCATAGTTTATATTGATGGTGCATTTGATCTCTTCCATGCTGGACATGTCGAGGTAGGTTATGCTTTTCCTTTATCCTTGCATGTCCGTGCCTTTAAAGATTCAAATGACTGATTTTTTTAAACCTTGAACTTTCTTTCTTCTGTTCTTAAGGAATTAGTTCAATCTACCTCCGATTCCTACGCTTTCTAGTTACCCTTTCACAATCATGTGTGAAGTGCATCTTTTTTTAACTCATTTGTACTTGCTGTTGTTATTTGACTTGTGCATGCTTGTGATCATCCTCTAACTAGTTGAAGACAAATGGGAGGATAGATGAGCTACTTCATGTCAGACTTACACTGGGGATTGGGATTGAGTGTTATCTTCTTTTTAATGATGGTGGATATATAGATGAATCAAATTCAAGATGATATTGGTTGCTGATCAACATAGTCTTAAATGATGAAACCAATATAAGGATACTTTTAATCTAGACTCTGGGAGAGATACTGGAACAGTGGAACTTATTGTCTTAAATTAGAAGCGCTAAAGCTGTAAATATATGCATGCAAGTTTCTTATGGCAAGAAATAGAACATGATGAAAATGGTTCAGAGGTTAGTAAAATTTGATCTGTATTGCTATATTTATCAATTGTTTACACAGAAGGCTAGTGTCAGTAAGGGATGTGGCACATAGAATGGAGAAGGGTTGATGACTTGGAAAATAGAATCTACTTGTTATTTAATGTTGCCTATTCATGACCATTTTGTTTTAAGATAACTATCAAGTGAAATTATGATCTATGGAACCAAGTGTTTGGGTTTGGGAAACAGAGGGGTAATGTGTTCAAAGGTAAGTGCAGCATGGCTGGAACCTTAATAGATGAGTGACAAAGAAAAGACAGAATAAAGAGCTTAATACATGTTAAAAACTATAAGCTTCGCCGATTTGGTGCTGAAACAAGGGAACATCTTTATGCCTTGGGCTTTTCATCACGAAACTTAATAAATAAATGAGAAAAACTGGAGTAGCTTATGACAAGTAGACTGGAAAGAAAGATATGTTACTTACTAGCAGGTATAGTCCTGAATTGTATGATATTGTGTGGAGTCCGTCCACTTCGTTCCATTTGGCTGAACTTAGCTGGCTTAAGTAATGGCTTTGTGCTTCCATGAGAAAAATAAATTTATTTCTGCTGTTTAGATTCTCAGGCTTGCTCGAACGCTGGGAGATTTTCTACTTGTTGGAATTCACAGTGATCAGATTGTCAGGTAGCTCTCTTTGTGATCAGTTAACTTTACATTTTATTAGCCTACATCATGGTTTTGTCTTTGCTTTCCCTGGAATTTACTTTGCTGCATGCAGATTATATTATGTGTTATATACTAATGAAAAAGAAAAAAGAAAGTATTCTGCTTCGAGCACTAGAAAATAGCCTGCCTCTAGTATTATTCTAGGTATATTTATGTTCATGGCATTTATATAAACATTTCTTTGGTGACACTGATGAATTCACTAGGAATATCCCTCTGTGCCTGGGATAAAAAGGAAAAATTTAAGTTGAATGAGACTTGCCTAACAATTCTAAACCAGAAAGAATGATTTTCTGCACCATGTAAGATGTTGAGATAAGAATGAACTAGGAAAAGATGCTAATGATACTTTTATTCTTGATTTATTTTTATCTTTTAGTAGTCAAGATTTGAATGGGAAATGCCTTGTGGGTTATTTTATTAACATTTGCTTGTGAACACTGGTGAATATATTAAATGGGAATGTTGGTTCTCGGTATTGATTTGCAATGCCCATGGTTGTGTTTCCCACTGGCCCTGAGCAGGGACTATGGAAGCTGCATGAAAATTTCAAAACCTGGAAAAAAACAACATTCTGGACTGTAAAAGCAACTGAGATGACTTGGAACGACGATCAAATAAATCTGTTGTGTCAAGAAACAAATAAATCTGTTGTGTCAAGAAACCATTAGTGAGATTCATGTTCTTTATTCAACATTTTTTTGAAAGATCATAGGAACAGAGTGGGTAGTAACACAGATGAAAACAGGATCCACTTTTATGATCATAAATCTAACTCTAGTATTGCTGCTTTCTAACCATGAATTTCAACCAAATTAGTGGTAAAACTAAATCTTAGTCGGAGTAGTAGTAGGATTTGACATATTTGGAAGGAATTCTTAAAGTGCTAGAATTCAACTGGAGCGGATCAATCAGCTCAAAAGTAACTGCCAAATTTTCCACAGCACCCCTCTCTAAATGCATCAGAGTTCTAAGGCTTTAAGGACAACTTTAGTTCTTAAAAAGTGGAGCCCACAAGAAATGAAGAAGCAAGGGAAACTTCCCAACACTACTCTCTCCATATATTTGTCAGATTCACAAGTTATGGAGCAGTTTTCGTTTTTAAGAAGTTGGCCCCATCAATATTCTTCCTAAATTCAATTTTTTTTGGTGTGCTTCACAATTTTATGAAATTCAAGGGTTTTACATTTTTCTATCCAATCCCAGAACAAATCAACTTTATCAACCATGAGAATGAGTGAAAAATCATGTATTGTATAATTCTTCACATATTTATGCTTTGCAAGCAGTATCTAATTTTTCAGTTTCAAAAAGCCAGGGTTTCTTGGCTATTTTTCTAGGTTTTCACATTTCTCACATCTTTTTCATAGGCATTAAACATGTGAGATTCTGATCAGGCACACCATTCACAATGATCATCCAAATGACATTGATTTTTATAGCTTGTAGATATAAAATACACTAGCTTACATCCATGCTTGACTGTGCGAGGAAGGCACCGTGGCATGATATGTGCTTCTCTTATGTGAATGGGCAAAAGTCCAGCTGTAGGCTAGTGCATCTAAAATATACTACAGGCATGTGCTTGGCAAAGGGAAACATTGTAGTTGTAAGGTTTATGCACAACACAGTGACAGGTAAATGGTCACAAACCATATGTTTGCCGATCTAGTGAGCTGACTTTGTCCAGCCACTTCTATCATAATGAACACTATTTTTATTAATCGTCCATTAGATTCCCATTCTCTTCCAATGCTCTTGTACTCCTACTAGTTCATGTCTTACGCAGAAACATGCACAAAATTGGATTATTAAATTTAGTCTATGTTTAGGCCCTGGCCACTTTTGATAAGTCTACATTTGGCTATAGTTCTGACTTTTATTTGAGTCAAGCACTTGCTCTAGAAAGTTGAATTTGGTTTCTCACTGGGATCTACTTTGCAGATATTTAGCATCAAGGAAGAATACAGAGTTTTGTGGAATAAACCTTTGGAAGCTGTATATTCTAAGAATCATATGGTTCTTAGGAATGTAATTGTACATGTTACCATTGAGAGAATTTTGGAAAACCTTGTGCTTCAATGGCTCGTCAAAGCTTCTCTTTAAATGGCTGCATGATTTAAAGTGTAGCTTTAATGGTGCATTGAATAGCAGTGCTATTTTGGATATCATCATATTTATGTATAGCATCTGATGCTGAACTTTTCTCCAGAGTGATACTATAATATTATCGTAATTGATATTAGTTTAATTTCACACTCTCTGCAAGGGAACAATGATGAATTTTACCTTTCTATTCATCATTTTTTAAGCTTCGATTGGTTTAATAATTGAGGGTGTTTTTTTCCTGGACTGGTTCTGCAGTGCTAAAAGAGGGGCACACCGTCCTATTATGAATCTTCATGAAAGAAGCTTAAGTGTGTTGGCATGTCGATATGTGGATGAGGTGATTATAGGTGCTCCATGGGAAATATCCAAAGACATGGTTAGTATGCTATTAAATTTTTTTCTGTCCTTGTTTTTCCATCTGTCCAGTATATAAGTGACCTTTTTTTCTGTTTCCTTCTTCTTTATTAACTGTTGATTATTTTTTCTTGTCATTGCTGACTTTGTCACTGAGCTTTCTAAATCCCAGATGATATACATATTACTGTTATTGGGTTATGACAATAATGCCACAAATACTGGACGTATTTTGTAAATAAGCAGTAACTTTCACGAGTACAATCTTCTTATTGTTGCCTTAGCATAGGCTGGTTTTTTGGTGGTCTGATAGTATGTAGTAGCTGGCTATTTCTCTCCCTGTCTGACTTGATATTTTAAATTCTTAGTGGAACTTGAGCTAGCAAGGACAGAGAGGGAATCCTGACTCTTGTTTTTCCCCTCTTCTTCTTTTCTATAAAGATTTTGAATGGAAGCTCTCTTTCTAATGTGAGTGGAATTCAAACATAGGTGATAAGTGGTGTGACCAACTAAACTAACAGGCATCAATGACTTCTTTGGGGAACCTCTGTGGATTATTTCAGTGCAAATAAGTAAAAGTAAGACAAGGCACTCCTCTCTTCCTCAGGAAGGGGGAAAGGCCATTATGAAGCATTGCCCTGCTTGGTAATGATGTGGACACTTAACATTAAATGTTATATAGCTTGAGCTCATCGTATTTTCTAGTCTTGAACTTTGTTTACTCTGTCATCTTGTCTTTGCTGTCCTGATGGGAGCTGGCCTCAAAACTGTTTTGAATTTGCACAATTAACTCCTAGAAGTTCTCAGATTGTTCAATCATAATTCTTGATGCATCATGCTTAAGAAAGGTGTCGCTCAGGTAGTTGCTAGCAGTGTCAAGAGAGATGTATGAGGCCTGTTATGATTGTCATCCTATATTCGATTCTTTTTTATTATAATTAGTTATTTTTTTAACCCTTTTGATTTCATGTTTAGTCTTTTTATCTGATTTTTCTTGACATAATACAAATTATTGGTGACTGCAGATCACAACCTTCAACATCTCATCAGTTGTTCATGGGACAGTTGCAGAGAACGATGACTTTCAGAAGGTAAATCGTACTTGTATAGCAAGAAGCCTAGTAGCACTGAGTAAACACGTTCACTAGCTAATTGTGACATTGCTGACTTCGCAGGAACAAGACAATCCATACGCTGTTCCAATCAGTATGGGTATCTTTAAAATTTTGGATAGCCCTTTGGATATTACAACTACCACGATAATTAGGAGGATTGTATCAAATCATGAAGCGTATCAGGTTCACCTAAACCCCCCCGCCATACTATTTTCTGTCGACAAATTGTAGATGAGTCTTTTGCATAGGAAGGCATGCTCATAAGACCATTGGTTGATCATTTTGGAGCTATAGGGATTAGATACTTATTTAGTGCACGCTTCTTTTTCTGGTTCAAGCTCACAGAAGTACATCATTTGTATGCAGAAACGTAATCAGAAGAAGGGAGAGAGTGAAAAGAGATATTACGAGGATAAAACTTACGTCGCTGGTGATTGAGTCTACACCAAGCTGCAACCGCATAGCTTGTTGACTGCATGTTTGTTTAGTTAGTAATACCGCTGTAGTGGAGTTACTTGAGTGCTAACATCACACACAACCCCATGAGGTTGTGATTTGTGGTTTAGATGTCATATATTTTTCATTTTTATTTTTATTAATATCAAAATTGAGGAGCTGGATTGTTAAGTTTTTTCAAGAGATCTACTTGGGTATGTATTTATTTGGGGTACTCCCGGTTTCAGACTCGTATAGGTCGATGGATCATATTTATCAAGCTGGGCTCACGTGAATTTGGGCATACACTAAAAGCAATTAATAATAGTTTTTATCTGTAAACATTATTATGCCCTCTTAGGAGCGATGGTGTTTATGCTGCCCTTGTGCTGCACGGACGCCTTGGGACTTCAAAGAATGAAGTTCTTTTCATTTCTCTCTCATGGTTCTTTTGCTAGTCTAGCAGTTGTAAGTTAATAATCTAGCCTTGAAGAGAATTTCTTATGCCAGGAGTTCTTGCCAAATTTGTAAGAGGAATCGAGGGTATGAAAAACATTTTTCTGCACCCATTTTCGGCAGCTAGACTGGTCATCGAATTGACTAGTCAGTTTGGATGATTCTTTCCTTTCTTTTTTCTCTCTCTCGCAAGCGAGCAAAGATTAGAACCCAATTTTAGCCATTCACACACACACACAAGTATGCAAGAAAATCATGATCACTGGATGAAAACAAATCTTAATCTGAAGTTATTGTCCCTAGAAAAGAACATGAAGGTGAAATGCATTAAGAGTGAACCTGTTTTTAATTCATTGTTTTAATTGTTTATATATATATGAAATTACAAGATGGGTTCAATTAATTCATTAAGAACACAAAACAGGAGAAAAAGGCTTGCTGCTGATGCGATCTAATACAATTACAAAGGCCATGATAAGGTGTGAATCGAAACCAGGCTGGACCACCAAGCTAAACACATCATCGCTCAGTAAAATCGTAGTGTTGTTCACTCTCTTCCTGAATATCTTTGCCACTACTTCCCCAGTAGAAGCCTTGACGATCTTGCAATCCCTTGATCTAAACGACCCCTCAATCTTGAAATTTGGCGTGTTTTGATGGTGACGACCTAATTGTGCTCCCATGAAGATCTCTGCAACATGTTTGCGGCCAGCAGAGTGGAAGAGCACTGATGGGCTCCTCATTGAGAATACTCTGGTCTTTTCGCACCCATCTTCTGCTATGTAAGCATTCCACTGATACTGCATGCTTAGCTTCTGTTAACATCAGCAACATTAATTGGATCAGATCAGGAGTTGACATATATAGAAAGTTGAGTTTTAGTTAAAATTCACTGGAATCAATAACTCCTAATCTGTATGTGTATTCGTACCTTGGGTTTCAAGGAAAGCAAGGCATTGCCAACTCCGTCCATGAGTACAAGACCATGACCATTCTTCCTGGAATAATTATCAACTCTGAAAACTAATGTTCCGTGCGGATCAAAAACGGTGAATCCGTCTGTACCCTGGAAGCTCATGCTGGATCTCTTCCATACAGTGAGCACAGACGGAGGTGGTAATAACGGATGATGTTCATCATGATCATGAAGTGGCCGCCTGCTGTCGTTGTGATCTTTCAACAACGAATGGCCGTGGCATCTACTCTGATCAGAAGGATGAATCCTGGACATGGTGTGATCTGTTCTAAATTGATTAGACTTAGAGAATATACAGTATTTGATAACTAAGGATTGCAGAAGGTGAAGAGACCAATGCAATATTATGCAAATATGAAGTTATTGCGCATATGGGAATTGTCCTCGGTTTTATAATGGAACTTGGGGGCAACAAGAAGGAGGTGGAAATTAAACAAAAGACCTTCGCCTCGGATGGACGTCCACCTCAGTGGCTTACACAACAACTTTCTTCGGAGGGTCCATACCTTTATGTAAAAAATGTATATGCTACTACATATATTTTCCATGGCTGACTTAGTTTTTGATCCCCCATTCGTCTCTTAATTTATTACCATAAAGTAATTAATTGATGAACAGTCCTCATGTGGTGTAGAAACTGTAGATGAAGACGAAAATGATGAAAGCCAACATTTATGTTGAAAAGGATTCTAGCTATGGCTATCATTGATCTCTTTCTCATGTTAGGGCAACCTCTCCCCTTCATGATTGAAGTGGTTGCCTTCCTGCCTGCCTAGCTCCTGATCCTTTATTAATTAGTTTCCAAGGTCGAAAATGTCGACTTGACATGCATAATCATGCTGTTCTGGGACTGTTACAGTGCCGTGAGGTGCATTTAACCGAAATAATCATTTCTCTTTTTCCCACAGTACCGTGCAGGGAGGGCATCATAAGCAATATCTGCTGATATTAATCTTCATCTATCCTACGTGGGGCAGAAACTAGCTATAATGGTTTTCTACATTTCATAATTAATTAAGCTGGCTTGCTGCTCTAAGTCCATGCATGGTTCAGGTGGCGACCCATTACTTCGTCGTTATAATGAAAATATTGCCCTCCCTCGTCACAGAAATATGTGAATATCTATCAACTTGTAATTGTCCGATTGATCTAGAGTCCTAGGAAGGTCACTAGCTAGCTATACACACACACACACAAAAAAAAAAAAATACTAGCTAGCTATGCACACACACAAAAAAAAAAAGATTCGTGGGTTTTGTTTTAGTCGGAAGTCGGAACCACTGTGTTAATTTCTCTGTCTTGTTGCCGTCTGTCCTGATTCATAGAATCCAGGATTTTGACGGTACTGGTTTCGATGATATTAGCCACATGAAAACAAGTTCGAATGAGAACAAAGGAGGATTGGAATAATAACAGACGTGTGTTCCTCGATTGAAGGATGGTTCAATCGTACATATATTAACAATTTGAATACTGGTATTAGTGCTAGTAAAGTATTGTTTTTACACTTAATTAGTCAAGCAACTTGGTTTAGTGCCACATGTTGAGTCACGGAAGCACTAATTAAGTGATTGGTTGTGGGATCACATTCTCACCGTATAATTGTCATCTTCTTGCTGTTGTTTAATATTACAGAACTGATTGTTCTTTAAAGTATTTATTATTTAAAATAATTTTATAAAATTTATTATTAATATTAACACATTAAAAGATATGAAAATACTAAAAACTATTGATTTAAAGCAAAATAATTAAAAAAAAACTTCTATTTTTTAAATATTTTTGAAACATAAAAATAAAAAAGCTTTGAATAAAAATAAATTAAGTGAATAGGAAGTAGATTAGGTGTAAGTGAATGGAAACAGAAATCTCTCGAGACAAGAGAATGTTTCTGAAAATATAAAAATCTCTCTGTCGCAAGAATTTATTTGGCAATGAAAAACAAGATGCAATTAAATATTTTAAAAATAAATAACTAATTAATTAGTAGTTGGTAATTGCATGCATCCGGTTAATCCAAACTTGGGGCGGCTGCTTTAATGTATACTCTGATTCCTGAGCAGTTTCCGATGTTCCCAGCAAGATCATAGATTAGAGGTGTGTTGAAGCATCCAGTTGAAAGAGAAGAAGAAGAAGAAGAAGATCAAATTAAGTTAATCTGATCATCAGATCGAGCTGGTGACGTTCCTAATTCAGGAAGAGAAAGCAACTTTTTTGGTTGAACATATCAATTTCATGATTAAAAATGGCGAAAGAGATCGTCCAGGGCAGAAACAAAACGATGATGATTAGTTCCTTGAAGGGAATTATTTATTACTTCTTGATTGTAAATATTTAAGTAAAACGAACCGTTTCTTGAATATTCTTGTTACAGAAAATAAGAAATAAAACTGAACCGAGTAAATTAGAATATGTGTATTATTTATTTAAATCAGCTATAAAATGAGAAAAGTCTATCTATTTCTTATAATTATGATTTAAAATAACTATAAAGGGTTGGAGATAAGGTGGTGTATAGTACTTTTTTTAAATGTTATTTTTAAATATATTATAATAATTTTTTTCAGTTTTTTATATTATCATATCAAAACTATAAAAAAATACTGGAAAATAATTAATTTGATATTTTTCAAGCAAAACTTATTTTTAAAATATATTAAAATACAAAAGATATCAAACTCATAAACACTATAAAAACTTAGATTTAAGATATCTTTAAATCCTACCTTTGATGAATTTTAATTTCAAACCCTTATAAATCGTGGGATGTGTGGCTTCTTACTAAAAAGACAATACATAAATAAATAAATAAAATAAAATAAAATAATCCCTAATTTTGATAATAAATCTTTAATCATTGGAAATTATAATAAGCACATTTCACTCACTCTCTTGTAAATCTATAATAAGAAAATTTAAGTGAAAATTAAAATGTCATATATTAATTATGTGAAGAATAAAATTATAAATTATAATGTTACATGAAGGGAGATGAAGTCATTTAAAAATATAATAATTATTATTTTTTAAATATTTTTATTTAAACAAATATTAAAATAATATATTTTAATTTTTTAAATTATTTTTAATATTAACATATCAAAATAATAATAAAATATTAAAAAAATTAATGTTAAATACAAAAGTTTTTTTATAAAATATCACAGATTAATTTAAATAATGCTATAGTTTGTTTTTACATTTCAAAAATATTTTTGAAAAAAATTAATTTTTTATTTTTATTTTAAATTAATATTTTTTAGTATTTTCAAATTATTTTAATACATTAATATTAAAAATATTTTTTTAAAATAAAAATTATTATTTTAATATATTTTAAATAAAAAATAATTACAACAATAATTCCAAAACTAAAAATTACAAGGGCTGCCCCTCTGAAAGTGGGATGTGACGTTATATATATATATTTGACTGCTATGATGGCATTTCTCGATGTCGTTGTCTCTTGAAAAAAAAAAAAAAAAAAAAAAAAGGGAGCCCCTTGAAA